>NW_023276806.1:225371794-225671794 GCF_003668045.3 Cricetulus griseus
ATTCTGATATTTTCTAGGCCCTGCATGCTTCATAACTGATAATTGTATCTGTTCTTTGAAGTTATGCCTTAAAAGGACCTTCCTTTTAATCGCTGCTAATCTGTTCCACTGTGACGAAAGCCACCTAATATTCTAAGACCTGCAGCTAACCTACCTAATGATATCACCACTAGGGAGATAGGCTACATAATTGAACACTAAATATAAAATGAAAATTTTAATTCAGCTTCTATGCCACAAAAGCCTTATATCAAATTTGTTGGCAACAAGAAGCTAGGAGTTACTACAGTTTCAAATGTGGGTGGCAATCACGGTCAAAGCCTCTACTGGGCATTCTGCTGTGGAGCAAGGACCTAAAGATCATGGCTTGTGGGGTGAAGGCACACTGACATCGTGTGTTTTTGTATACAACGTGTCACTGGAGCACAGAAGAGTCTCTCCTTGATTTGTTAGGCTCTTTGGCTAGTTTTGTGCTGTCATAGATGCATTGAAGAGTTACAAAAGAGGCACAGAGCTGGTCATATTAATACCTAGCCTCTGACCAAAAAAAAAATTCCTCATCATCTATTTTCAAAGTGGGACAGCTTGAATCTGGAGTAAAATAAGATACAGTTGTCTAGATATTTTAATTATAAAATTTGAACTATAATGTCATTTCTGCCCATGTAATTCTGCATGACACTGGTCTTACAAAGTTTGGCGATGATTGGATAAGAGAATAAGTGAAAAGCTCTTATAATATTTGATGCATTGTTGACTCACAAAAGTGTTTGCTGTTGATTGTTATTGCTATTTTCATTACTATTGCAATTGGTTCTAAAGATATACAGAGTTTTCTTTCCCTCAAATCTACTCAGAATAATAGAAGAAGTCACCAAGGCCCAAGCCTTATAGGTACCCCTCTAAGGAAATCGGCTGGTGGGGAAACAACCTGCAGCTTGGTAGTACTTTATTTTAAGGTTTTCTTGACCTGTGGGCTTTGGTGAATTCAAGTCTATCTTCTGAAGCTTACAAGAATCTCCCTAAGGAGAGAAAATTGCAGATAAATTAACATTATTATGATTTAAAGATATTAGAATAGTGGTGGCATTATTGAGCCACAACCCAGAGACAGATTGGTAGTTTATCAGGATTTTGTTAATTAATGTTAAAATTAAGAACCTCTGGAGTCTCAATGTAACAGTAGAATAGCAAGAAAAAGAAATCTGAAACATGTTTCATTTTTTACACATCTCAAATTATTTTCTTTTTCATTTCATCACCCAAGTCTTCTCATCCTCAAACCACTATAACTTACATTTACACATACCTATAACTTGCATTTTACATACCTTGTTACTTTTGTTCTTCCCAAAACAGACTTTTTATATCTCCATATCTTAAGTCTGCACACCTCAGACCTTACTTTACTTATACTCAACGCTTTACCACTTAAACTTCCACATTTTTATATCTCTAACTACTTCCTCAGACCCAAAACACATGAAAGCCCCGGCTCCAGATCGTCCCACGGAGCCTTTTCTTCCAGAGTCTTTCACTGCATTCCAGACTTTATGATTCACAGATTTACTCCCATTTCAGCAGGAAACAACTGTGAGTGATACCTATGCCCCCCCCCCCTTTTTTTTCCACTTATCCCTTTTTCTATACTGAACTCTCAAGTCCAGGGGCTGGACTGCCCTTAAAAATGTTCTAGTATTGATACTTTCCTTACTTGTCTTGATCTGTTGCTGACTCGGGTGGTCCAGCCACAGGCAGCAACAATTAAACTTGTGTATGTGACACCCCAGTTTACAATTGTTTTATACATCAGAAAAGTAAACTTCTTATTTTGATCATTGGAATTATAGACATTTTCAAAGCTTCTTCCTTGTAGAAAACTATCTGATGTCTGGTGATATCTCACTCTTTAACAGTGGAGTAAGCCATATGAGTGTCACTAAAAAGATTATTTACAGGTTGTGGAAATCAGTCTTTGCAAAATTGTAATGAAGGTTCCCTTGCTCTCAATCTTCTTTTCTTCTTATTTCTCCTGATTTGAGGTGTGATCTCAACCTTAGTTCAGCCACTTGTAGTTCACCAAGACAGTGATATCTTTGTTCTCCTGTGACCAGCCAGGCACCATGTTCATCCAGATGCTAATTACCCAGAGTGGTGCCACATTCTTACAAGTGTTGTGAGTATTGGCTGAAAGCCTGGTCTATTACCATGTGAGAAAATCATCCAACCCAAAACAAATTATATTTTTATCTTCTAGTCTTTCCTCAGTCTGTCAACCCCAGCAACTTTTAACAAGAATTACTGTTTAAAGTAATGTCATCTTTATCCACAAGGATCAATTCTCTTTCCTAAAATTTGTGTCAAATCTATTTCTGAAGGTGCCTTGAAATAAAAATAGAAGAATGGGAGGGAGTGAAGAACGATACAAAGATGAAATGAAGATGGAAACAATTCTGAGTTGAGGATTTGCACTGTTCTTAGTGTCATGAGAGGCACTTGACAAGCAGTAGCTTACCAACTAAACTTTGTCAACACATCAAAGGCATTTTTAGAAAGTTCCTTCTTAATTTTTTACTGGAAAGGCTGGGGGCCAAAGAAATTAATAATTTCCTTCAGGTAATGGAGTTACTAAATAATAGAGCTGGAATTCCTGTGGATTTGACCTGATTTTAGCTAGCATTGATCATTTTTCCTCTATGGTGCAGTTATTATTTAAGGTGATCACCACTGTATTTATATTTTTTTTTATTTTTAGGTTTTTTTAATTAGGGAAAGGGATCATAACAAGGGGGAAGTGTAGGGAGAGACTGACCTCAGGGGATAAGAGTAGCAGGAGAGAGGAAAGGGGGAAGAGGGAGAGGGAGTGGGACAAAGGAATAGACAGAGAGAGGGAGAGAAATAGAGAAAGGAGCCACTGCATGCTATTTTTCTGAATAAAATGAAAGATGATCGTATAATTCAACCATTTGGTAAATCTGCATTATGGTGCATGACTTTCTAATGATAAACTGCAGCAATGGATCTACATTCTAGGAGACAGACCCAGCTGCATTTACTAGCTCTCTCTACAACAGAAGCTACTGTTTTAATTCTGTGCCTGCAGCTGGGTGTGCTTGTGGAATTGCTTGCTTGGGTTCACTGCCTGGCACTGCACCTGTGTGCTACTCCAAGCATCATCTTTCTGGGGTACATGCTTCCAGGGACCCCAGAGCATTTATCTTAATCTGGAGCACCTGAAAGTAAATGGGACTCTCGCACTCTCTAGTAGATGAAACCTGCCTTATTGATTATTTCTGATGACTTCAGAGATAGGCTTGCTTCCAGTTAATCATCCCGGCAGATGATTTCAGCCTTCTGCCACTGGTACCCAGGAGCATTTCAGATTTGTGTTTGTTTGTTTGTTTGTTTGTTTGTTTGTAAAGATCATTAACTTTAAAATTCCACTTTTTCAGAGTTTAATGATGCTTGAAATTGGTGACCTACAAAGCACTTTATGTTCCAATTCATTTTCGGAGTAATAGCCACATTTGACCATTTTGTCTAGCTTGCAAAGACTAACTCTTTGCTGCTAAATTTGCCTCAGAAGAGTCCACAGTCATGCCCCTTGCAGCTTTGCTGCTGTCATTGCCATTTGTACAGAAACAGAGACTAATGCCAGGTGAGTGCCTCTCTGGCTACCTGTTAGACAAGGACCTCAAATACAGAACTTATTAATTTAAATAGCATAGGAGCTCTGAAATAAGCTTTATTGTTCCCACCTTCCCAGTCAGAATAGAAGATTCTCTGAAGTTAAGTAATTTACCCAGTATCATCCCTTAACAAAATCTAGAGTCACTTCTGTTCAGGCTTCTACAACATAAACTGCCAAATATGGCAGTTAAGGTTTCTATTGCTGTGGTAAACAGCATGACCAAAAGCAACTTGAGGAAGAAAGGGTTGATTTCATCTCATAGTTGGAATGCATCATGAAGGGAAATCCGGGTAGGAACTCAAGACAGGAACATAGAGACAGGAACCAAAGCAGAAGCCATGAAGAAAAAATGCTTGCTGGTTTGGTTTTCATGCTTTGCTCAAGGTGTTTTCTTACACAACTCAGGACCACGTGATCAGGAGTAGCATCCCCCACAATGGGCTTGGTCCACCTACACCAAATATTAATCACAAAAATTCCCCACAGACTAACCTATGGAAACATTTTTAATTTTTTACATTCCAATCCCAGTTCTCCCCCCCACAAACTTTTCCCACTCCACCTAACTTCCCCTCACCCCAGGTACCATCTGTTCCTCATAGAGGGTAAGGCCTCCCCTAGGAAGTCAATTAAGTCTGTCCTATCACCTAGTCAAGGCAGGACTAAGACCCCACCCATGCCTAGGCTGAACAAGGTATCTCTCCATAGAGAATGGGGTCCACAAAGTCAGAGTTAAATCTTGGCCCCATTGCCAGTGGCCTCATAAACTGCTCAAGCCATACCATTGTCACTTGTGTTCAGAGGTCCTAGTTCAGTCCTATGCAGATTCCCCAGATGTCAACCCATAGTCAATGATCTCTCATGAGCTCAGTTCAGCAAAGTCTGTGGGTTTCCCACCATGGTCTTGACTCCTTTTCCACATTATCACTCCTCCTCACTTCAATTGTACTCTGGAAGGTCGGACTAATGGTTAGTCGTAAATCTCTGCATCTGCTTCCATCTGTTTCTGGAAGACAGATCTAGCTTCTCTGGGGTTCTGAACTATAGACTGGTCATCCTTTGCTTTATGTCTGGTATACACTTATGAGTGAGTACATGACATATTTCTCTTTCTGTGTCTGGATTACCTAACTCAGGATTTTTTTCCTAGTTCCATGCATTGGCCTGTAAATTTAAAGATGTCATTTTTTCTTACCACTGAGTAGTACTCTGTTGTGTAAATGTACCATATTTTCTTTATTCATTCTTTGGTTGAGGGGCATCTAGGTTGCTTCCAAGTTGCAAATAATGTTCATATGAACACAGCTGAGCAAATGTCCTTGTAGTATGATGTGCCTCTTTCGGATATATGCTGAAAAGTGTTATTGCGGGGTCATAAGGTAGATTGGTTCCTAATTTTCTGAAGAATATCAATATTGATTTTCAAAGTGGCTGGAGTGTTCCTCTTACTCCACATCCTCTCCAACATAAGCTGTCACCGCAGAGTTATGGATCTTAGCCATTCTGATAGGTATAAGATGGTGTCTCAGAGTTGTTTTGATTTGCATTTCCCTGATGACTAAAGATGTTGAGCAATTCCTTAAGTTTCTTTCAGTCACTTGAGATTGTTCTGTTGAGAATATTCTGTTTAGATCTGTGCCCCATTTTTAATTGGATTATTTGGTCTTGCGATATCTAATTTCTTGAGTTCTTTGCATATTTGGGGGATTAGCACCCTGTCAGATGTGGAATTAGTGAAGAACTTTCCCCATTCTGTAGGCAGCTATTTGATTTGTCTTGTTGTTCTTGTCCTTTGCTTTACAGAAGCTTCTCAGTTTCAGGAGGTCCTATTTATTAATTGTTGCTCTCAGTGTCTGTGCTACTGGTGTTATATTTAGGAAGTGGTATCCTATGGCAACACATGCAAGAGTACTTCCCACTTTCTCTTCTATAAGGTTCAGTGTGGATTGATTTATGTTGATGTCTTTGATCCCTCTGGACTTACGTTTTCTGCATGGCAATAGATATGGATCTATTTGCATTCTTCTACATGTCAATAACCACTTATACCAGCAACATTTGTTGAAGATGCTTTCTTCTTGTCATTTTATATTCTTAGCTTTTTTCTCAAAAAACAGGTATTCACTGGTGTCTATAGTTCTGTGGGTTAATTTCAGGGTCTTTAATCCATTGCTTGACCTGTCTGTTTTTATGCCAATACCAAGTTGTTTTCATTATTGTAACTCTAAAATAAAGCTTGAAGTTCCTTTATTGTACAGGGCTATTTTGGCTATCCTGGGTTTTCTGTTTTTTGTTTGTTTGTTTGTTTGTTTGTTTGTTTGTTTGTTAATCCTGAATGTTGCCACATTACTGAAGGTGTCTATCAGCTGTAGAAGTTCCCTAGTAGAATTTTTGGGATCACTTATGTAGACTATCATATCATCAGCAAATAGTGGAAGTTTAACTTCTTCCTTTCCTATTTGTATCCTTTGACCTCCTTTTGTTGTCATGGGCTCTAGTTAGAACCTCAAGGACATTATTGAATAGATATGGGAACAGTGAACAGCCTAGTCTTGTTCCTGATTTTAGTTGAATCAGTTTGAGTTTCTCTCCATTTAGTTTGATGTTGGCTGCTGGCTTGATGCATGCTGCTTTTATTATATTTAGAAATGTTCCTTGTATCCCTTATCTCTTTAAGACCTTTATCATGAAGGGGTGTTGGATTTTGTTGAAAGTTTAGCAGCTAATGAGATGATCATGTGTTTTTTTTTTCATTTCAGTTTGCTTATATAGTGGATTACATTGACTGATCATATGTTGAACCTTGCATCTGTGGCATGAAGACTACTTGATCATGGTGAGTGATGTTTCTGATATGTTCTTGGATTCAGTTTGCCAGTATTTTATTGAATATGTTTGCATCAATGTTCATGAGGGAGATTGGTCTGCAATTCTCCTTATTAGATGTGTCTTTGTATGGTTTGGGTACCAGGGTAACTGTAGCCTTGTATAAAAGTGTTTGGCAGTATGCCTTCTGCTTCTATTGTGTGGAACAATTTGAGAAATATCAGTATTAGCTCTTCTTTGAAATTCTGGTAGAATTCTGTGCTGAAACCATCTGGCCCTGGGCTTTTTTTGTTTGGAAGGTTGATGACTATTTCTATTTCCTTATGCATTATAGATCTATTTATATGGTTTATCTGGTCATGATTTAATTTTAGTATGTGGTACTTTTCTAGATAATTGTCTGTTTCCTTTAAATTTTCAAATTTTCTTGAATACAGATTTTTGAATTATGATCTGATGATTCTCTGAATTTCCTTATTTTCTGTTTTTATGTCTGCCTTTTCCTTTCTGATTTTGTTAATTTTGATATTTTCTCTCTACCTTTTAGTTAGCTTGGATAAATGTTTGTCCATCTTATTGATTTGTTTCTGAGGAACCAACTCTTTGTCTCATTGATTCTTTGTATTATTTTCTTTGTTTCTATTATATTGACTTCAGCCCTCAGTTTGATTATTTTCTGTTGTATACTCCTTGTTGGTACAAGTTGCTTCTTTTTGTTCTACAGCTTTCAGATGTGCTGTTAATTTGATAATGTGGGCTTCTTCATGTAGGCATTTAGTGCTATGAAGTTTACTCTTAGCACTGCTTTCATCGTGCTCCATAAGTTTAGGTGCATTGTCTGATCATTTGAATTGAATTTAACTTCCTTCTTTATTTCTCTCTTGACGGGGGGGGGGGGAGAGGGTGTTTAAGTGAAGCACTGTTCAATTTCCATGTCCTTGTGGGCTTTCAAAATTACTGTTGCTGTTGAATTCTAACTTTATGCTATAGTGATTAGATAAGCTACAGGGGGTTATTCCTTTTTTTGTATCTGTTGAGGTTCCCTGTTACCTAGTATGTGGTCAGTTTTTGAGAATATTCCATGAGGTGATGAGAAGAAGGTATATATTTTTTGTATTTGGGTGGAATGTTCTATAGACGTCTGTAGTCCATTTCAGTCATAACTTCTGTTAGTTCCCTTAGTTCTCTATTAAGTGTCTGTCCGGCAGACCAGTTTATTGATGAGAGTGAGGTGTTGAAGTCTCCCACTATTAGTGTGTGGGTCTTACAATGTGATTTAAGTTTTAGTAATGTGTCTTTTGCAACTGTGGGAGCTATTGTATTGGGGGCATAGATGGTCAGAATTGAGATTTCCTCTTGGTGGATTTTTCCTGTGATGAATATAAAGTGTCCTTCTTTATGTCTTTTGATTGATTTTATTTGAAGTCTATTTTGTTAGATATTTGGATAGCTACACCAGCTTGTTTCTTCAGTCCATTTAATTGGAATTTTTTATAAGTTTTTATTTAAATTAGGAACAAGTTATTTTACATATAAATCCCAGTTTCTTCTCCCTCCCATCCTCCCATGTCCCACACAGGCCCCTACATCCCACCCCCATCTTCCTCAGAGAGGGTGGGGCCTTCCATGGGGGATCATCAAAGTCTGCCACATTGTTTGGGGCAAGGGCTAGGCCCTCCCCCATGTATCTAGGCTGAGAAAGCATCCTTCCATGGGGAATAGGTTCCCAAGGTCCATTCGTGCACTGGGGATAAATACTGGTTCCACTGCCAGAGGCCCCATTGACTGCCCAGGTCTCCTAACTGACACTCAGGTTCCAGAGGTCTGACTCAGTTCTATGCTAGTTCCCCAGTTGTCAGTCTGGGGTCCATGAGCTCCCACTTGCTCAGGTCAGCTGTTTCTCCAGAATGGTCCTGACCCCTTTGCTCACCACTCCTCCCTCTCTACAACTAGATTTCATGAGTATGGCTCAGTGCTTAGCTGTGAATCTCTGCTTCTAGTAAGGGGAAGAATAGAAGAGAGCAAGAAAAGAGGGAGCCATTATAGGTTTAAGGAGAAATCAGGTACTAGGAAAATGTTCAGGGATACACAAGGATGACCCCAACTAAGAATCCAAGCAATAGTGGAGAGGCTACCTTAAATGCCCTTCCACTTTAATGAGATTGATGACTTCCTTGAATGCCATTCTAGAGCCTTCATCCAGTAGTTGATTTGAATTTTTTTTTTACCAACCCTTTCCTCTGAGGTAGTGTCTATCTTTGTGGTTAAGGTGTGTTTCTTGTATGCAGCAGAAGGATGGATTCTGTATTTATATCCAATCTGTTAGTCTATGTCTTTTTATAGGTGAATTGAATCAATTTAGATTAAGGGATATCAATGACCTGTGATTATTAGTTCCTATTATTTTCATTTTTGTTGTTGGTGCTGACATTGTATATATTTCCCTTCCTTGGGTTTTGCTGCTGTGAGATCATTTATTGCCTTTTTGTGGATCTAGCTGAATCTTTGTGTTGTAGTTTTTCTAGTACTTTCTGTAGGGATGAATGTGTGGGTAGGTATTATTTAAATCGGGTTTTGTCATGTAATATCTTGTTTTCTCCATCTATGGTGACTGAAAGCTTTGCTGGGTATATTAGCCTGGGCTGGCATCCATGGTCTCTTTGTGTCTACGAAATGTCTGCCCAAGATTTTCAGTCTTTTAGTGTTTCCATTGAGGAGTCAGGTCTAATTCTGATAGGTCTGACTTTACAAGTTACTTGGCCTTTTTCCTTTGTAGCTCTTAATATTCTTTCTTTATTCTGTATGTTTATAGCTTTGATTATTATGTGATGAGGGAACTTTTCTGGTGCTCTGTACGTTCCTTGTACTTTCATACACATGTCCTTCTTTAGATTAGGAAAGTTTTCTTCTATGATTTTGTTGAATATATTTTCTCTGCCTTTGAGTTGTACTTCTTCTTCTATCTCTATTATTCTTAGGTTTGGTCTTTTCATGGTGTTCCAGATTTCATGAATATTTTTTATTAAGAATCTGTTGGAATTAACATTTTCTTTGGCTGATGAAACTGTTTCCTCTATCTTACCCCCAATATCTGAGATTCTCTCTTTCATCTCTTCTATTCTGTTATTTATGCTTGCATCTGTGGTCCCTGATTGTTTACCCAGATTTTCCATTTCCAGAATTCTCTGATTTTGTGTTTTCTTAATTGCCTCTATTTCAGTTTTCAAGTCTTGAATTGTTTCCTTCACCTGTTTGATTGATTGCTTTTTCTTGGATTTCTTTAAGGTATTTGTTGATTTCTTCTAATTTTTTGGTTTGTCTTTTCCTCCATTTCTTTAAGGGAATTTTTCATTTCATCCTTAAGGGCCTCAATCATCTTCATAAAGTTAATTTTAAGGTCATTTTCTTCTGCTTAATCTGCTTTGGTATGTTCAGGTCTTGCTCTTATAGAACCATTAGTTTCTGGTGGTGCTGTATTGCTCTGTATGTTGTTTAGCATATTCTTACCATGTTGTCTGCCCTTCTCTTACTTCAATGGGTAAATGTGGAGCCTGTCCTTCAGGGGGTCCCTTTTCATCCATTTGGTGTAGCTGGGATCTGTGGGTCTGTTGAGTGCTCCTTTAGGTGCAGGCAGAGCAGAGCTTCCAGTGATGGCTCCTCTAGGTGGAAGTGGGCCCAAAGCTCAGATAGTTGCTCTTTCAGGTAGAAATGGAGCCACAGCTCTGGTGATTGCTCCTCTAGCTGTAGGTGGGGCTGAGGTTCCAGTGGCCAATGCAGCAGCTGGTATATCATACTGATAAATGGCAGTGGATGCTGGCAGTGACACAGGTACTCTTTCTCAGAAGAACTTCTTATGATATCTTCTGGACTCCTCTGCTGGAAGCTCTAGTCTCTCTTGGTGGCTGCTTGCCACTCCTGATGGCTGCTTGCTGCTCCTGGGAGGGATGCTTGGGCCTGTGATGTGCCTGGGCAGGTATCTTGGGCTTCATGGAGGCATTTTTCTTAATTGAGGTTCCCTTTTCTCAACAGATCCTAACGTGTTAAAGTTTGCAAAAATCTATTATTTGAGTAATTCTAGATAATAGAAACTTATTTATTATAGTTCTACAGACTGGAAGTCCTAGGAGGTGCTACCAGAATAGAAATCAGTTGCAACTTATTCTTCACCCCCAAGCCTTCTTACTTTATGTTTTTGTGGGATAAGTGCATCAGGTTTCATGAGCTTGTTCTCTAGAAACTGACCCCATTTCAGAGGCCTCTACCTTCATAATCAGGTCACCTCTAAAGAGTCCCACTTCTTCATGCATTTCCTTAAGTCTGGAATATCAACACACAAATGGTAGGGAAAAGCCACCATGCTTACAACAACAAGAGATAGTGAATGGAGCTGATAACAAGGAAGGCACTCAATAATGGATGAGAAAAGCCAAAGATATGAATTCATGTCTGAGTTGAGAGCCACTGGGTAGTGTGTGCAATGGAAGTCCTACAAATCCTTCAGTATCTATCACGGCATCTGAACCTCTATGGAATTCATGAATATCTGAGACCCCCAATTAGCTAGGATATTTGGATATGGGAACTCAATCCTGAATAAGAGTGTAGTGTTGTGACAACTTCAGTAATCAGGTCAGTTGCAATCAGAAAGATAATAGGACTGTGATTGAGTACAAGTTATAGTTGGCCATTACTGTGCCTATGGTAGGAAAACAAAAGAAAAAAGTAGGTGGAGAAAATTCCAAACAAATTCTTCCAGAATGTTCATACTTCAAAATTACTGGCAACTGTGTCACAGCAAGTATCCCAATAGACCTGTCCTAATGCTAAAATCCCCATAAGAGTCTCTGTGTCTCAGCCATAAATTATTCTGAAAGTTTAGCAAGTTTATTATAATTAATGATGGTATAGTATACGATGGACAGATAAATATATGAAATGATTTTTGTGTTCATCACCTAATTCAGAGTACAATGGGACATGCCAAAAGTACTGGCCTTTCCTAAAGGCAAATTTTACTTTTGAAACTTTTCTTAAAAAGACCCTTGCCTTTGTTGTCAAAGTTCCATGATCTTCACCCATGACAGTTCCTTCAGTCAACAAAAATCAACACAGTTTACCTCATTGGTCAAGGTAGCACTGGTGCTATATTTAAAATGTTCTGCTGCTTTGCAAAGTGAATCTGATACTGGTGAACTAAATCAGAAGCAGAACAGAACATCTCTTTGAATTGAATTGCACTAACATGGTAAAATGGAAATTTAAAAATACAATATATCTCACAAGTCTAAGATACAATGGTAAATAGGAAAACAGTGTTATGTGTCCTAGAGGCTGTAACTGTGCCTATTTTATGTTCTGTAGGATTCAGTTCATAAGGCCTGGGAGGCAATGATACACTCTCCCTGAAGGAAGTACATTTACATGAGATAAATTTCCTTTTGTAAAAAAAGCATCAATATGCTCCAAAGACAAATAATCACAATGACATCAATGGAAGTCAAAATCACTTGGATGATACTTGTAAGACCTCAGTGCAGTGATGCACATGAAGAACACTGGTCCACATGTAGCCATAGGTATCTTGCTATTTTCCGCATCATTCTGTGTACATCCAAAATGTTTTAGAAATACCAGTTAAGAAAAAAAGGAGGATAGACAAGACATAGCCTTTCTATATCCTCACAGTGGGAGCAAATGTATGTTTGCTACTGGTGTCTGATTAGAGCTACAGCGAGATTTCAAAGGTCTCAGTTCACCAGGTTCTCTGTGTAAACTACGAATGCCTCTGATGGAGTAGTGAATTCACATAATAGATCGTCTGGCAGGCTTACTCATGGGGCTCCAATTTTAGCCCAGGCAGTAAGTGTTCTACCAAATTGGATCTGGACATTGGATTTTGAACTCTATGCACAAATAGATTGGCAGCACTGTGGAGGACTCAAGCCCTTATTTTTCCCCTAAGTGAAAGACCAATGTCTATCTCCTACTCCCAGACTATCTGAAGTAATTGGTTGGCAAGTGGCATAGCATTTGTCGTTTCAAAACTCCCCAGGTGATTTAATATGCAGGGGAGACTGGGACCCTTGTGTTAGCTGATTGAGTTCCAATTCACATATAATTATGCCTTCAATCCCTATATGATTGAGTCATTCTTCTGAAAACGCCACACACTGTTTTCACAAAATAGTCAACACTTGTGAATGCATATCTGAGATTATTTACTGCAATTTGTAATCACTTTGAACTCACCTCACCTTCCCCTTCAACTTGCTTCCTAGTGTCCACTACACCTCACCCCCAACTTAATGACCTTTCTTCACTATGCCCATACATAACTGAACCAAGGCAAACATTATGTTAGCGCACAATCATTTGGAGATTCTATTTATCACCTAGAAGTCCCCAGTTAGTAAGGCCATGATTAAGCAACCAGAATTAGAAAGATTTGTTAAATTGAACATAAAAACTACACTATCATTTCTAGTTGTTCACCAGGCACCCCGATCTTATTTCATAGTAAATAGTATCATTATTAATAAATAAATATAAATTATAAATTTGTTATCTATAAATATAATTATTAAAAAGAATACAATGTGAAACTACTTGATTTTGTTTAAAAGTCATCTTGCAAGGTATTGGTTCATCTGTGAGGTGTCTTTTACATTGTATAATATCAAGTTCAATGATTGAATAGTAAATTTCTAAGTATCCTCAGCCAACTATGACATGCAGGAGTACCACATTCCCCTTTACGTCCTTATGCATCTTCACTCCATGTTCTGTTAGCTCTATACCAGAAATCCTTAATTGTATAAATTACACACAGTAGATGAGAACTCAGGGTCCTCTCACTTAAATTATCAAAATGATCAGAGATAAAACAAAACCACTCATCCCAAGAAAAGGGGTTCTTGATATAGAGCAATAATTTATCATGAAAGCCCCTCACCAAGGAAACAAAGCATAGTTCAGGAATTTTTTTCAAATACTTCTCATTTCTATTCAGTACACAGAAGGATAAAGAAAGTTGATTAGATGTAGAAGTGCACCAACTGTCCTCTAATCTATGAAAAGTAGGAAAGCGAGAGATCTAAATTCTCAAAGGTGTTAAATCCACCTCCCTCTATCTTGGCTATACCCCATTGTACCTGAAGCACTCTATGCAAAAATACCACACCTCCCAACACAGACACAGCGCTCTCTCTCTCTCTCTCTCTCTCTCTCTCTCTCTCTCTCTCTCTCTCTCTTTATCTCTATCTCTCTCTCTCACATACACACACACACACACACACACACACACACACACACACACACACACACACACACACACACACACACTTACTCCTGGGCTGACTTCTCAGGCATGTTCCTATTGAGCTCAGCCTCTGCCTACCCTAGGAGACCTAACATCTCGACTTGCAGTGGGGCATCCTGCGCTGCCTGCCCAGGTAGCCAGCACAGTCACTCCCACTGCATCTGCTGAACCCACTAGAATCCTTCCACTATTCTAATGGGTGAGTTTGCTGCCCTGTTTTCACAAAAGGTTGTTGGCTGTCTCAGAGCAGAGACTCCGAGGTGGTTGTCTCTGCAATAATAGCTCCCCATAAGAATCTCACTCAACCAAATTTTGAAACTCAATAACGTATTCAAGGGATGAATGGATGAACTCATGTCACTCACAGTCTCTCTGAGCCTGTTACCTCATTTTAACACATTCATCTGTAATCCCTGTACTTTAGAAGATGAAAAGGTAAAATAGTAAGCTTAAGCAAGATAAGTTAAGCCTGGGATATTTGTTTCAAGTAAATAAATTAATAATAATAATAATTTAAATGCACTTGTTACAGGATTGACTCTGTAGTAGATTTTAGTTTTAATTTGCTTTACTAACATCAACAATTTCATGATTGTGTACAACACCACAAGATTGATTTGAAAAAAATAGATTAAATTATATATAAAACAACTGGAAATAGTGAGCCCCTAGATGTTTATTCTTTCTTAATTTCTTCTTTATTATATAAAAATTATGTTCATATGGTGGGACAAATTATAGAATAATAAGGCAATAGTGATAACAAAGTTAGTGTACCTTCCCTGTGGAAGCACTAAAAGACATGCAATGCTTATTTCACAGTTCAGAAATATTCAGATTCTACATAATGATGCCATGTTCCCTCTTATAATAAAGAACACTGATAGCAGGATAGAGGGTTATCATTGATCATGCAAGGTCAATTCTGAACTGTTTTTGGACAGTATGATGTATTAAAGGTCAAAGGCCATAAGGGACTTGCAGAAAAATTCAAATATTGGCTATCCGGATATTTATCATTGAGTGATCACTGAGGTTTCTAAGTTGTCATTTTCTCATTTCAAAAAGGAGAGACTACTGAAATGCCCATGCTTTAGTATATGAAGCATATATAAAATATACAGTATATGAAGATTTTATTAATATAAATATCAAACAAATGTTTTAGAATGTATGTGGTGTCCTAGAATAGCCACCAAATTCTTTATCTGGCATTGCACCTCTTACTTCACTTCCTGGGAAATATATGTATCCTTCTTTAGATAAAGTATTCATTCCTCGTGTAGCCCTGCAAGAGTTGTCAAATGCCAACAAAATATTTTGGGCATAGTGGCACATGATCGTATTCCCAGCACTAGAGATGCAAAAAGGATTTTATATCTCCAAGACCAGCTTGATCTATACAAAGAGTTACAAAACAGACAGCACTATAGAGAGAGCCTATGTCAACAAAATGAAAAGTCTAAGAAACAAAAATAATAAATATATATCCAGAAAATAGTGAAACAGGAAAAACAAGTATGACAAAGAACATTAATAAAATAAAATGTGTTATTTTAGGAGAGCAATAATGGAAATGGTCTCTGAATATGAAGTGAAAAGGAAGCATAAGTACCCATTTCAGAAAGGAAGGATACATGTCACCATGGACTAAGTTCATAGAGAAAAGATCAAAATTACAGTCTTGAATTACTTCTATGCCAATTCAAAACTAGGTGGTATTTAAATTTCTTGAAAGATATAAACCAAAAATGTCACCCAAGTAAAATAACATAGCCTAAATAATATCATTCCTATTACAAAAGTTATTTATAGAATTGAGCTAAATTCTATAGAAAAAGACTTTTACTTTCTACAAATAGTGGTGCTGTAAAAATGTGTAGCCACATGCTAAAAACAAATAACTCTTGATCCTTACTTCATGCCTTTTTTTAGTCCATAGCCCTATATATATCTAAAACATAGTATATATATATATAGTTTTTGTTTTGCCTTGTTTTTGGTTTAGAGATGTCATCTGTCTGTGTAGGCTAGGTTGGCATCGGTTTCACTGGATTAGAGGTACAAGATACCACAACTAAGAAGGAAATGTTTCTGCTTTCTAACCTTGTATTAGGAAGTTTATATATATATTTATATATATATATATATATATATATATATAATTTGTGTGTGTTTAGTGGGATAGGTGATTAGGGTTCATTTACTTTGATAATTGCTATGATTCAAAAGCCATTATTAAAGAATAAAATGACATGACAAAATGCAGATGGGCGAAAATTAAAAATCACCATTCTCATCTTAGATATTTACCTGAGGGAAAAAAAACTTGTATCTTGATACATAAAGTTTGCAGGTGAATGTTTGCAGATGCTTTATTTACAGGGCCAAAAGCATAAAATCACCCTGTCTATGAAAGGTAAGTGGATAAACAGACTTTTGGAGGTAAAAATACGGAGCCTGCAAAACCTGACAACCCAAGTTCCATTCCCAGGCCCCACATGGTGGAAAGAGGACTGACTCCTGCAGGTTGCCTGTTGACCACCACATACACACCGTGGCATGTGTATGTCCCACATACATAATGAATAAATAGATAAATAAATAAATAAGAAGTTAAAAGATAGGAATATCATATTGTATTATAAGTATACCCAAAATAGGCTGGTTAGGATTCATAATATCCCCTAAGTATATAATCAACAATCCCATTTATGTAAGTCTGCCCCAGTGCCCACTAACTTGTGGACAGTAAGTATTTCAAGTGCTACTTGAAGATGAGGGTAGAAGGGCAGGTGATTTACAAACCATCAGTAAAGATTGGTATGTTGAATATCTTGATGTTGTCTTAATGGCTTCACAGATGTGCACTTATGTGGGAAGAGACAGGAGTCATTAATTTATATACTTTCTTGAGATAAGCTGTTTATTGTGGCTCAATTACAAATGAATAAATCTTTTAAAATGAATCATTTTCTCAGACAGGAAATATGAGCACTGAATGATTTCATAAACTTCAGTGTAAAATCTAGGTAGATTTTCAAAGGAAAATATCTAAGTAGGTAAATATTTGTGAAGTAATATAGATTGTCCAGTGTCTATCAGTCTCATTGGGTGCAAATACCTTGAAATTCCTCCAGCTTTCCTCCAGTATGAAAATCCCAGAGGCTCAGAATATGTTTCTCAAGGAACTGGACTTCACATAGGCTTTCTTATATGCCAAATAACTCTTTCTGGTATGTTCTGCTTGTGTAGCCATTTGGAAATGAAGAATTCCTCACATGCTCACACACAGGATGTTCTGTAAATGGTGGCCCTACTTTGAGAAGTTCTGGGAGTTTTAGGAGTTAAGGCTTATGTGGAAGGAGGTTTGGGGAGGGGTCTGCATGAGAATGTCTTATCAGTTCCCCTCCTATCTCACCCCCTCCTCACACTTCCTATCTACCAGGAAGTGAACAGTCCCCATCACATGCTCTGGAACATGAAATCTCTTCTTCCTCAAGATAAATAAATGATTCTTACCTTCAAGAAGCTTCTCTGGGGGAATTTTTCCACAGTGATAATAAAAGAAATCAGTCCCTTTAGTGTCTATACTTTACACATGAAGCAAGAATTGAGGGGAAAATAATCAAAGAGCTCATCCTTGTCCCCAGGATCACAGAAGAAATTGATTAACAAATATGAGGCTCCTCTATGCTCAACTGGACAATCTCTTGAAGATAACTTTCTCATGGGTGAGTCATTAGGTCTATTCTACCATCTTTTTATGGCATTTTTCAGGTTAGCAGATTATAGGACACTGAAGGAATAGTTTATCTTGATGTAACAAGATATCTTCAATAATATCTCAATAACTACCAGGTAAAATAAGACCTAAATGATTTGATAGATAGATGAATTAACAGCTATTGAATCACTGTACCTAATCAGTGATGATTAATATGGCTATATGAAACAAGAATGTGTGTTTTTGGACGGTAACACATTGTTAATGATTGCACAAGTCTGACACATATTTAGCACTGACAAATGCTTATGGAACTTAATTGAAGCCCTAGGGAGCCCCTAATAGATTGCCATCAAGCCCTATCCTTGAGCTTACCTTGTGCTGTGTTAATATCTGTGAACTGAGTAAAGCCTGCAATTATAATTACCAAATCTGCCATAAACGTTCCATTAAAACTGTGTTGATAAATTACACATTATGGTGAATTAAAAAATCTAATTTGTCAATATTTATTTATAAAGTACTTACTGAAGTTTGCTGCACTAGTTCCACTCTGTATTGAAGCTACAGAAATATTTCAACATGTTACTATGTTGTATGAGATGACACTATATAGATTTAATGTGAAGTGTTAGAGTTATTTTGCAAAAAAAAAAAAAAAAAAAGTCGTGGTGTAGTTTAGGACAAATAATCAGGATACCATTTAGATGATCATATACTTATAGATACCATGACAATGTCATTTTGTACTAAGATTATCTGAATCAGACTTAGGATGGGTTAATAGAAACACAATGTCTAGATAAACACAAAGCAGATTAACGGTTCTACGCTAACATGCTTAGAACACATTAAACACCACAACCTGCATTAAAAATCAGACATACACTAGCAACTGCTCAGAAGACAGCAACTAGAACACACTGGTGTCTATACCATAGAAAAACAAATGGAGTGACTGAGAATATTAATTATTAAGAAATAAAAGCTAAGGGAAAAACACAAACTCTTTACTCTCCCTGGTTGTGTCAAAGAAATGCCAATGTACCTGCTCTTTGGTGCCATGAACTGAAAATTCTAAAGAAATCACAAGGAAATACATATTTAGTTTTATACATGAAAGAACTCTATTCTCTATGCCAACTTAGAAATATTCTATCTTATCTCTCTGTCTCCTCCCTCCCTCCCTCCCTCCCTCCCTCCCTCCCTCCCTCCCTCCCTCCCTCCCTGTGTCTTTCTCTGTCTCTGTCTCTCTTTCTCATACACACACACAGACCCATACACATACCAAGTGAAAAATAAGTTAAACAATACTAAACCCGTGCTTGGAGGATTATTGACACAAAAATATTTTGAAGAAACTACATAACATTAACTTTAAGAAAGTTTTTTTTGAATTTTTTTATTTGAATTAGAAACTATTGTTTTACACTTTAATTCCAATTCCCTCTCCCTCCCCTCCTCCCCTCCTCCCCTCCTCCCCTGGCCCCTCAACTAACACCCTACCTATCCCATACCCTTTCTGCTCCCCAGGGAGGGTGAGGCCTTCTGTAGGGGGTCTTCCGAGTCTGTCATATACTTTGGGATAGGGCCTAGGTCCATCCCGTGTGTCTAAGCTCAGGGAGTATCCCTCTGTGTAGATGGGCTCCCAAAGTCCATTCCTATGCTAGGGATAAGTACTGATCTATTACAAGGGGTCCCATAGATTTCCGAGTTCTCCTCAGGGACACCCGCGATCATCCAGACACCAAGGGGTCTGGATGAGTCCCATGCTGGTTTCTCAGCTATCAGTCTGGGGACCAAGAGCTCTCCCTTGTTCAGGTCAGCTGTTTCTGTGGGTTTCACCAGCCAGGTCTGGACCCCTTTGGTCATCACTCCTCCTTCTCCGCAATTAGATTACAGATCAGTTCGGGGTTTAGCTATGGGTATCTGCTTCTACTTCCACCAGCTGCTGGATGAAGGCTATAGGATGGCATATATGTCAGTCATCAGTCTCATTATCAGGGAAGGACATTTAAAGTAGGCTCTCCTCTATTGCTTAGATTGTTAGCTGATGTCATCCTTGTAGATCTTCAGACATTTCCCTGTGCCTGAATTCTCTTTAATCCTATGTCTCCCTCTATTATGGTATCTCTTATCTTGCTCTCTTCTATTCTTCCCCAAACTCAACCTTCCTGCTCCCTCCTGTCCTCCTAATCATTATCAGCTTGTTACTAAAACTGGCAAGGCTACAAGTGGGGAAAGTACACTTTCACTCTGGAGTCAGACAGAAATAAGAACAAGTTTGTAGCATGTATCAAAGCACAGCTAGACATACAAACATGAGTGAGAGACAAATTGTATACATATACATACACATACTCATATGTGTACTGTGTGTGCTTATCTTTGTGAGTGTAGATGGACAATATGTAAATTTAAAATGCATAATCAGATTTCATTTTTCATCAAAATACTGAGGGATGATTTCATTGAACTGGTAGAAACTAAACCAATCTAGAGGAAAGGCAAAGATCTACCTAAGTGAAGTGAAATTTACAAATAAGCTGAATTGGGCTGAGAAATAGTGACAGAAAGACTATGCCAGGGCAAAGTTGGAAAATCCATGACCTGTAATAGACAGGTGAGCCATTCTGGCTGGAACAGACATTTCTTAAAGGAGCCATTGACATCATTGATTGTCAATATAATAAATATGGACATTTTTTTAATTTAAAAAAATTACTTTTCATTTTACATTCCAAACCCAGTTCCCCATCCCTCCCCTTCTCCCTCCTCCTGCCTCTCCCTCTTCCCACTCCCATTCATTTCTCAGAGGGGATAGCATTACTCTGTTTTCCCTTCTATTGAAAACAGATTCATTTCTCACATATTATAACCTGATGGTGATTTTTTCCTCCATTTCCTTTCTCCTAACTCCCCCTTCCACCCAAATATAATTCTCCCTCCCCCTCTCTCTCTCTCTCTCTCTCTCTCTCTCTCTCTCTCTCTCTCTCTCTGTGTGTGTGTGTGTGTGTGTGTGTGTGTGTGTGTGTGTGTTGAAAGGGTTTCTCTGTAACAGTTCTGACTGGTAATTCTTTTTTATTTTTAAAAAGTTATTCCTCCCTCATATATTTTTTAATTTTGTATTTAATTTATTTCTTTTTACATACCAACCCTAGTTCTCCCTCCTTCCCTCCTTCCCCATCTTCCACTGCTGTCCATCATCCATATTCCATGCCCCATCCAGTCTTCAGAGGTGGTAAGGCCTCCCATGGGGAGTCAACAAAGCCTGACATACCAAGTGGAGGCAGGCTCAAACCCCTCTTCTCTGTATCAAGGCTGAGTAATGTATCCCACCACAGAGAATGGGTTCCAAAAAAGCAAGTTCATGTGCCTGGGAACTGGCTGGTAATTCTTAATGAGGAAGGTTATTTTAGAAAGAACATCTCTCAGAAGTTCTCTTTTCCAACGTGCACTCCCTACAGCTCTAGGAAAATCAGTCGCCTATATTTGATTCTTACATAAGTCTTCCAAGAATCTATACCAAATAAGACAATGTAGTTTCACAACTTAGAAAGAATTTGACCTTAAAAAAAAACAAGAGGAAGAGGATCAGAGTGCACTTAGTTTTGTAGAAACCTTCATTGCTAGAGACCCCCTTAAAAACCTGAAGCATAATGAGTGGCTCCTTGGAAATGGGTCACAATGGCACATCCAAATGTGGTAACCTATGTCCTCTAAGAGACATTGCTAGCTATTGACTATGAATCAGTACCAATCTCCAGACACTAAAGTGCCACTCTGGTTTATCAGTCACAGTAGAGAATCTAGAAATCATGTTTATTTCAAGTCTTGTAAGTCCCATCTTACTGTGAGCCCAGCACACCTGAAGGACTATTTTGGGCTCCTGTGTTCAGGAAAGCACACTCTGCTATCATCAAAATCCCTACCCTGGAGTGTAGAGTCAGGGTTGTTAATAGTTAAAAGAAAAAAAGCCAAGGGCAATTGCCTCTTTTAGAATGGTTCCTTTAAAAGAACACAAAAATGCATTTGCAAAGGTTCCAAAGGAAGAATACCAACCTCAAGGACATGAAGGTCCACTTCCTACCACAATCTTCAGAACTCCACATTTTGTCTGGCATTATAGATTATCATACCATATATTATCAGAGTGGTACCAGTCACATATCTCTTTGCACTCTGATCTTTTTACTAGTATAAATGACTGGAGTGTTTTACTCTTATGTAGTTATCTATAAAACGAAATAGTTAGTCACTTCCTCCAAACCAATGAATAGAGACACTAAGATGACTACAGAAATCATCAGAAGTGGTGGTAACCCTCCATGTCTTATATCATGGTAACTGACAGTAACTTCTGTCATAATGTAATCTGCAGGACCTTTTCTACCCCAGAGAATACTTGTGAGCATATTTTACTGTGCATGTTATACCTGGAAAAATAGTATTATTCTTAATAAGACTCAGTAAGACATATGCATGTCAGTAAGTGATAGAAATCCTATATATTTTCATATAGAATCATTACAATTGCTGTTGTCCAATATTATCCAAATGTCAAAATAATCATCTGGGAAGTAGTGATGTATTTTTAAATTTTTATTAAAATATAATTATACCATATGTTCCCTTTCTCTCTTCTCTCCTACCCCTCCCATATCCAGCCCCCTCTTGCCCAAATTCATGGGAAATTCTTCTTTAACCAGTGATGTTATATTTTATATATAAGTGAGTAAACATACAAATACAACCTGTTGCTTGTATGTGATACATGTTTTAGAGCTAACTACCAGTTTTGAATTATAAATCAAGGCACTCATCCCTGAGGAAAATTAATTCTCACTCTCGTAGGTGTTGTTAATTATTTGTATCTCTTTATATAATGGGAGATCTCCATGAATTTTCCCCATCTATGTTGAGATTTTAGCTATTGTTGGATTGTTCAGATCTTGTTTAAGAAGCCGTCTTGTTGATATTTCATGGGTGTGGCTTCCCTGATGAAGCTAGAAAGTGGGACCTCACAGCAGACTTCCTGGTCCTCCAGCTTTTACAATACTTCTGTCCTTACTTCCATGACATCCCCTGTGCCTGAGGTAGAGGGATTGTATTGGAGAGTTATCATTCAGGCTGAGTATCAAACAGTCAGTTGTTATGTGTATTTTCATGAGTAGTTGCTTTCTTTAAATGGTCTCCTTATAGCATTGGATAAGTGGTGAGAGCTACACTTATCTGCAAAAAGTGATATTTTATTTTAGTGTGTCTAATCATGTTGAGCATGAAATGTTATCAAAAGAACTCCATGTTACTAAACTTTAGAATTCCTCTCTACATGGCAGAAAGAAGCAAACATTTTTATTTAAAAGGTCATATAGTGAGTATTTTATATCTGTAAACCATATTTTTTATTCCTTTGCAAATCTTATATTCTGTGTGGTGTGGGGCATCCATAGACAAGTAACAAATGTTTTGTCTGTATTTCATTAAGATATTATCTATCCATAGTAGCTGAAAATGTTGTGTATGAGGTCTGGCATTTGGTAAACTTTGCTTTATTTTATGCCAAGTAGCACCAATATACCACGTTTATTGACTTCAGGGTCTATTATCTACTGTGAGAGAAATGAAAATCAAAGGAGCTTTAGCCACAGTGATGTCCTAAGATATGATGAGTCTTCATTGAAACAGTTAGTATTCAATGTGTAATTGCTTATAGAGTGAAAACAGGCATTTCATGTATCAACACATCAGGCTATTGTTAGGGAATACACCGTAAAAGACATTTCCTCAGAATTTCAAAACTTTGCTATAGATAGAAGCACCATCCTCATCTGTTGGAAGAACAGGTGAGTGACTGGTCTCCTAGTGGAATTGCCCCAACCTACACTAAGCTGCAGGGCACAATGTGCCCTTCCCTGCCCCCAAATCTGGTAGAACTCTACTCTGGGGTAGTTCCTAGCAGCCTGCCAGGAAGTAAGAAAACTGCAAGCAGACCCACACCACCACTCAATGTATTCAGCTCCTCCACTACTGAATTGATTTCCCAATGATACCTACCCAGCCATCTTTTCCAGTGAACATTCCTCCTCCACAACATCAGCAGACCCTTTAGGCACAAGTGCCACCCATACCAGTTAGAAGAACAGATGGGTAAACACCAGTGCAGGAATACATACAACAATATAAAGGGCAATATGGCAGTGCCAGAACCCAGTGTCTTTGCAACAGCAAGAACTGAACATTCCAACAATGATGAAGTAGAAGAAAACAACCTTAAAGATAACTTTATGAAAAAAATGAAGGCCCTTAAAGAGAAAATGAAAAATTCCCTTAAATAATGAATGAAAAGTGGAGTATAACAACACACTGAGTAAATCCAGAGAATCATCAAGTTATATTTCAAAAACCTGTACTCCAAAAAATCAGAAAATCTAAAAGATATGGACAATTTTCTTGGTAGGTCCAACATACCAAAATTAAATCAAGACAAATAAACAACTTAAGCAGACCTATTTAATACCTCTAAGGAAATAGAAGCAGTCTTTACAACCTCCCAACCAAAAATTATCCAAATCACAGATGGTTTCAGCTCAGAATTAAACCAAAATTTCAAGGAGCTAATACCAGTACTCCTCAAATTGTTCCACACAATAGAAACAAAAGAAACATTGCCAATACCGCTTCATGGTAAAGGTTTTAAAGAGATCGTGAATACAAGGAACATACCTAAACACTATAAAAGCAATATACAGAAAGCTAAAGCCATCATCAAATTAAATGGAAAGAAACTCAAATTGGTCCAACTAAAATCAGGGGGTTAGGAAGAACCTAGTGTTAGGAAAACTGGCAGGAATCCACAAGGATAATCCTATCTAAGACTCCTAGCAATAACAGAGAGGATGCCTAAACTAGTAATCTACTGTAGTTAGATTGATGACTATCCCAATGGTCATCAGAGATACTCCATCCTGTAACTGATGGGAGCAAATTCAGAGATCCACAGCCACACACTGGTCCGGTCTCTGGGAGTCCTCCTGAAGAAATAGAGTAGGGATTGTATGAGCCAAGGTGGCCATGACCGGAAACCCAAAGAGATGGCTGGCCTGAGCTCATGGGAGAAAATGGACACTGGACCAACAGGTAGGAAGCCTCCATAGTACCAGCTTAGGCCCTCTGCATGAGTGTTACAGCTTGGTCTCTTTGTAAGTCTGTCAGAGGTAAAATCAGGACCTGTTCCAGGCATTTATCTGGCTTTTAGGAATCTGTTCCCCATCCTGGATTACTTTGCCAAGCCTTGACACAAAGGGAGGTGTCTGATCTCCTCTCAACTTGATGTGCCATGCTTTGTTCAAACCCGTGATAGGCCCGCCCCACCTTAATGGAGATGGGGGAAGAGACCAAGAGAAAGGCAGTAGATGGGAAGGAGAAGGGGACCTGGGAGGAAACGAAACTGTGGTCTGTATGTAAAATAAATGAAAAAAAAATGTTATTTAAAAATCATTTAGGAAAAAAATTAAGTCAAAAGATATATTGGGAAAGAGTTCCTACTTTTTATTTTCACAGGATATGAGAGGCTGTGAATTCATTCTGGGTTAAGAAAAATCAGATTTGATCTAGGAAGACCTCCTAAAAAATCTCCAGTGGGAACAGATGGCCCAGATGATCCAGTGTTGCAGAGCGCCTTTGATGAAGTTTCCTCTAAGTTCTACTCCAAACAGCTTCAAGGCAGTTGAGTGAGATTAGCCAGCCTCACAGACCACTCCAGCTGAACTTGACCATAATTCTAAATTTTCTCAACATCTCTCAAACTTTAAAGTTGCAGAGATAGAATAGGCAATTAAAAATTTCCTCTAATTCTGTCAACTACAAATAGACTAGAAATCATAACTGTAATTCTTACTTGGTAACTTTTGTTGTATGTAATTTTACTATATTAAAGTTAAAACCTTCCTTTTTAATTAGATTGAAAGGGGAAAACGATGTGGGATAACCCTTCGGTACATTGTGAATATGTATTGTTGTCACTGATTGATAGTAAAGATGATTTGGCCTATAAAAATGGATCATTCTGAGGGGGGAAAAGAATTTCCATGCTTCCTGGTTTATGGGTAGATGGACATTTTTGATTGAGCCTTTCTTCCTGAAGTGATGCTATAAGCTTTTGTGATGTCTTGAAAAGGCTCTAGACTCCTCTCCAATTTCACAATTCAAAGAGGATGTCTTCTGTGGCAATCACTGTTTCCCAAAGGAACATTTCCTGGTGTATGGTGTTAACAATTAAACAATAATTTTCAGTGTGTAGGCAGTTGATTGGAATCCCTCCTGCTTCTCCGCTCTGTCTGTCTTAAATGATGAGTGCAGATCATCAGTCACTCACATTCATTTATGTCCATTGAATGCCACAGATGATTACCACAATTCTCTCAAAGATTGCCAGCACAGCCCTAGGTGATTGTGATTTTGTGTAGCAGGGACCTCAAAATGTGGCAGAGGAGGAAGAGAAGGTCATCATTCAACCTCTGGACAGACCTCACAATACCTCAATCATTCCCAGACAGGTAACAAAGTCCTTTCCCCTTTTCTACTGGTGTGAGTTGCTGATTACTTTCCTCTTAAGGCAATTGATTTTTCTTTGGCACTGCCTGTCATTCTCACTGTCTGAGTCATGTTAATGAACTCTCATTACTACAAACTGCTTTATTTTTGCTTTAATGATTCCTTTTGCGAACAAGGGCTGAGAGCCAGGAGCGTGCACCCTTGTTCATGCTTCTACTCACTTTGTGTTAAGACTTGAGGCAAGTCTGTCTCCTTTTCTTGGCTTTTGCTTTGCATTTATCAAAGAGATGGCTCATTGTAAATGTTCAAGTTGCCACCCTCTTGAAACTCATGAAATTGCTTCCTAGTGGCATTACCATATTTGTTCTTTCTGACAAGAATTGTCTTGTCTGTCTATAACGTGAGAAGAATTGTTTATAGTTAAGGTTAAGTTAAAATGAATCACTGGTTCATCTTATTTGTTTTCCTTACTCAAAAATATTTCATTTGTATTCTGCATTTTTGTGGTCACAGCATGTGGTTAAAACAGAAAATATAAACAAAACTTTCTTCTAGAATATAGTTTCCCTTTACCTTGTCTAAAATTTATTTTCCTTTTACTGTAAGAAAATATTTAAATAAGAACATGAATAAAAGTACTTTTAAGTCTATAGCTTGCAACCACAACTTACCAGAAATTATATTTAATAAAGCAATTATCACTTGTTAGGGTTATGTTTCTTATAAATGTTAATTAAGTCTTCAATTCAACATATAAGAGGAATGAATGTCTATGGAATTTGAGAAACAGAACAGTGGTAGTTTTAGAAACTGAGAAAACAAGCATCCAATAAGGGAACTGCCTGTGATGCACAGTGCAGTATATCGGGGACTCGCAATGGTTCTGGATCTGTGTTTTCACTGGACCATGAAGCCAATCACATCTCTGCTTCTGTGCCAGTTATCCATTCCAAACAAAAACAGTGCATGCTATATTTCTTGAGAAATTTTCAACGCATTCAACTTACTTTACTTGAATTTCTAGATGCACAATAAAACACAATTAAAAAAATAACTTTTGCAACCTGTATGCAAAACTCTTCTCTCATTTATAGACTGAGGAAGGGTTACACATCTCTGCAAGTACCTGCCAGCAATTGGGTCCTAGAAGGTATGCTTCTGTCTTAAATTAAACTTCAAAAAGATCAAGGTAATACTAAAGATAGGAAGATTATTTAGAAGTGGCTGTGATCATAACAATAATAGCAATGAATTGCAGCTGAGTTTCTCAAAACATTCACACACAAGGGAAATTTGTCCTAAAAAAAATAGAAATTTTGTAACTGCCGAGCTCATGCATTACCAGTTCATAAAGAGCCATATGCCATGCATAGACAGATGATGGCCAAGTGGCTTTAAATACATTTTTAAAGGAACATTTTTATGAACATCAGGTATTTTGATATTCTGTGAAAGAAATCTGACAATATTTACATGAAGCCAATTGTTTTCACATATGTTCTTAGTGTTGACATATGTCCAAAACAAATGAATTTTAGGAACAACATTTCGATTTCAGGCACTATTTCTCACTTATAAACAAATAGTTTAGATTTCATGGGGCTTTTGCAGAAGGTCGGCTCATTTTTCAAAAGTGGGTAATACCATTATTTAAGAAATTTGGCTAATAATATGCTGAAGGAAGCTAACTGGTAAACTATAATTATACATCAATACTTAAAATGGACTGAACTAACCATAGCATATTAATAAATAATCTATGATTGCACGGCTATATAACCTATAAAATTAATGAAAAATAATGTAGAATTTCATGGCTTTTTACTGAACACTTTTACCAAGTAAATAAAATTAACTGAACTGAATTTTTCAGGTACATTTCATGTCAACCAAATATATTTGAAAGGGTAAAATTCCTTCAGTTTCTTACAGAGAGTAGCTTATAAAAATTACTTGGTAAATGATTTTTCCATATGTACAAGAGTTTCAGAATAACAAAATAGGCTCAGAGTTAAATCAACATGGTCTGTTTTATAAAGTATAATAGCACTGCATTAATTAACTCCTTAAGAATTAGTTAATGTGGGAACGAATTTAACTCAGAAATACCTCTACAGAGAGCTTTAAAATGTAAGTGTAATTCTAACTCAGTATTCTACATCATCAAGAATTACTTAGATCATCATTAAAGCCACTTATTTATTCATATTCCCTTATTGAACTTATTACTTAGTCCATGATTCTCTGAAAGCAATCAATCTTTTTGATTATCTAATCTTAGGTTTTCTGAACAGTTCCTATAGAACTTTAAACACTTAGCACATCCATGTGTGTCCAACTTAAGCATTTATGGATTGCTGTAGACCCAGCCCTTTTTCTAGGTACAGAATCACTGTAGTGGCTTTGGCTCTAAAGCAGTCAAATATAGGCTATCAGTATAGTATGAGATATTTTCTGCAGGAGTTTGCATAAGATCCCAGGAAAGTTCATAGATGGTAGAGCTACCTCAGATAGAAGAGCAGTTCTGCTATTAAACTACGTAACAGGGTAAAGAAGTGAACACAGTGTGCACAGTCACCAAAGCATAAAGAAGACAGTGTCTGAAGTTTTGGCATCCCAATGCCTTAGGGATAGAGTCTGTGAGGATGGAAGGTGGGAACAGACTGAGAAGAGTAACAGTGAGGGACAGGATTTTAACACTTTTTGAGCAATCGTGAAGTGTTAGGATTGCACCATAAAGGCTAGGTAAACTAGCTGAAGGTCAGTGAGTCGTGGAGATGATTGGTTGGGATTCCAGGTATACCTCCTCAGCATCACTGCACTGATTGATGAGGATCAAAAGATGCTGGGCAACACAAGGAAAAAGCAACCATAGCCCAAGAGAAAACAGAGGCAGAGAAAAGGAAAAAGTATATTCTAATAGGATCTATGGAGAGAAAATCTGCAAGTCATCAAACTACTTATTAAAACAGAGATAGACAGAAGGATCCAATTATGTCTCAGGATTGTGACCCAGTCTGTTGTATCTTGGTGCCATTTAGTGCACAAATGCTATGAGAGGAAATGCAAATTTACAAATGCATCAAAGAATAAAGAAAATATTGATGACGCACAAAGTGCTGATTTCAGTGCTTTGGAACACTGGAGAAGAAGAGACTTGAAAAAAGATTGGCTGAGAAAGCAAAGGTCTTTGCAAAAGCATATAGTTATAACAGTGAGTTTCTTTTCACACAGATGTTGAAAAAGGTAAAGAAGATACTACACCAAGTACATATAATGGACCTGGTATGTACCTGTTGTCTAATCATGTTTTGTGGTCGTTCAAGTGGACTTGCCCAGTCAATTTGGAAATGTGTGGCTCACTAAGGATATATGCTTCACAGAAAGAAGTTTGCATCATAGGCTCACACTGGGAAGTGTTTCTAAACCTTAGCTGTATGTCAGGATTACTCCAAAGCATAAGCAAGAGCCTAGCACTTTTGATTGTGATTGTGCTGGAGAGGCAGCATTGAGAGCACAGGTCAGATAGGATGCAGGCAGGGTAAGATCTCTCAGCAAGGGCAGACAGACCCAGAGGGGAAAAAGAGGTTGTAACGTTAGAGTTTTGCAAACAAAAGTTACCATCTTTCTAACAAGATCAAGTCTTTCTCCCAGTGTTGTTTTAGTTGTCATAATGAAAATGAGCCAATTTGAGCAGAATTGGAGAACACATTGCACCACAATATCGTGGGAGAATATGAAACCAGTGGAGCCCATCATTCGTTATATCTAAGAATATAATGAGTTACTCAGTAGGAAGAATTTACTAGCCAGTCTATGACTCCCTACCCCTGCCAATCACTCAGTGGCTGAACACAAGCAGGCCTTGAGGAGCTGACGTGGATACTGAGTTTCTTCTGAGCATCAAAATCAAGTTTGAAAGCTTTAGCTGTGCCCCCACTATGGCAGCCGTTGTGTGAAGCCTCCGGACTATAATTGGCATGTTTCAGTCCTGAGTTCACAAGGATACAGATGGAGGAAGATGGGCAGGTACTGGAAGGTGAGACTCCGTGTGAAAAGTGTTGTTGCCTCCAGGTGAATACAGCAGCTACATTTACAGACTCTATTCACCTGGCCCTGTGTAGACACAGGGAAATGACAATACAGGTACTTATTGAGGAGCTGTGTCCAGAATGCTGTCTCCTGCAGTAGGGAGGCTCCAGAGTGAAGCAGAAAGCAGAAAAACCAAGAGGATTCTCCTATACTCATTTTCCTCTGAAGCATTACCAGCTTATCTGTGGTAACATCTTCCTAGGAAGGGGAGACACCCAAGCCTCTTGGCATTTTCAGAAGACACACTCTAGAGAAACTAATTGATTCACAAAGATCCCATCTCTTTATGCAGTTGTACACAACTATACCTTAACCTAATTTTGATTTGATTTTCTTTTGTATGGCTGGTCTAGAACTCACTGTGTAGAGCAGGACAGTCTTAAATTTGTGGCAGTCTTCCTATCTTGACTTTCCAAATGCTGGGATTGCAGGCATGCCTTACTGTTCCTAGCTTCCTTGCCCCATTTTATATAGAAAAATGAAGGTTCAGCTTAGCAGTAGTAGCAGATTAGAGATTTTCCTAAGCCAAAAATTTATTATTGCCCCCACTATCTTATAGGGTACACTTATAATCAGTGTGGTAGTATAAACTGGCTAGTTCCATAGTAAACATAAAAAGACTACAAGGTTAGAGACATGATTCAGCCATTAAGATAATGTGTTGCTCTTGTAGAGGTCTTAGGTCTAGGTTCCAGCACCTAAATAATGGGTTCCAACTGTCTAACATCAGTTCCAGAGCATTCAACACACTTTTCTGGCTTCTGTGGTTACTGTATACACATGGTGCATAGCCATACAAGCAGGCAAAACATCCACACACATAAAATGAAAATAAGTCTATAAAACTGGCAGTAGTAGATTTTTTTTCCTAAAGTCCATGACCTCACTAGCCCCAAATGGTTGGTCATGTTTCTAGTACTGTGCCTCATTTCCTTCCTATTGAGTTGGCCCTAAATCTGTTTAGATAGCTTTTAGGTGCCACAGACATCTGAGTGCCACTTACAGCTCCTCACTACAGTCTAAATCGTACCCTTATGCCCACAGATAAGCACTGCTTTGATGAGAAGTGTCTCATCACGAACCCTCTCTTTACAGTAAATGGAGACCGTCACAGAAAACCACAACTGGCTACAGTGCAGAGACAAACAGATCACGGAGAGCTCAGCCCCAGAGGGTACATCTACACCACAGTTCCTGCATCTGGGGCTCCGGGAACATCATGGAAGAGAGGACAGAAATATTTGTAAGAGACAGAATACCAGGAAGCCTGCTCTGAAACAAACTCTTAGACACAGCTGTATAGACAAGAAGGAATGATGGCAATATCCATGGACATTTGAACGTGGAAGGGGAAATTTCCATGTGATCCTACCCTGATAGCTATCGGCAATTAGTGACTGCTGGGAGAGTGAGAATTAACGTCTTCCATAGATAAGTGTGGGTTGCCCAGTGTAGAGTGATTATCCCTGAAACTGTATATACACAAACAACAAAATTGGCCTCAACGTGTGTGTGTGTGTGTGTGTGTGTGTGTGTGTGTGTGTGTGTGTGTGTGTGTGTGTTAGGAAAATATGGTTTATGATAAAGATGTACCATGGCCTCAAAATGAAGGCAAAGAAGGAACAGTACAGATTGAGTACATGACCAAGATATTGGTATTATAAATGATAAATGATTTTAAACAATTGACTTCTTTACACAGATATTTCAAATCCCCTATGATGTATCAAATAATTCTGTGGGCTGTAAGCATACAGCATTTAGGAAAGATGATAAAATTGGGGATAGAGGGATTGTTCAGTGTGTAAAAACACTCGCTGTTCTTGCGGAGGCCCCAGGTTTGGTTCCCAGCAACTATATGGCAACTCACAATCCATCTCTAACTCCAGGTTCAGGAGATCTGACACCTTCTTATGACATATATGGATACCAGGCATACACATGTTGCATATACATAGATGCAGGCAAAATGATCACGGATGGATGGATGGATGGATGGATGGATGGAAAGAAAAATGAGAAAGTTCTTGACACCATGAATCATACATTATAGTTGTAGGAATAAGAAAACAAACTAAGTCAAATTAATAATAAGTCTGTAGGTAATAACTGCTCTGATGGAGCATAAAATGCAATAAGGAGGAATAATTAATGGAATAAGCTAGTGGTGGAGAGGAAGGCATCTTGTTCTGCATGGTCCTGTTTTATCAAGATGATTTAACTAAAAAGAGACCTTAGAGCAAGCCCAGAAGGCATCTGGGAGGTGGACCACATAGACATAGACCATTGGGCAGAGGGTGGGGTGTCACATAGAATGGATAACACGTGCAAAGGTCCAGGAACTGTGGCAGCCACACCCTTGTTTTTCTAGTCTGTGATGCCGATGGCCTCCCTGGGTCTCAATGTGAATTTTAGCATTACCAGCCACAGGTTTTGTTTTTGGGTTAAGTTTAGGTGCTTTGATTGATATGATATTTCACAGTGTGCGGTCCTTGGGGCAAAAGAAGAGGGGAAGTGAAAGGTCTTTTCTATCCTCTTTGTTCTCTAGAAAGATTAAAGCCCAAACAACTACTTAACAGATCTACCACCACCATTCCAGTCTCCAAAGCCCTCCTATCATTTTTTAGTACACCAATTTTCTCCTTTATTGTCTGTCAGCTGAGGATATATGGAGGCAGCCCTTCACTGTTACATGAAACATTCCCTGAACTAGAGAAGGCAGAGTTTTCTTTCTGTACATCTCATTATGAAAACAAACCTATACACAGCATGATTGGGGATATCAAACAGCTGTGAACTAACTCAGAAGCCTTCGATTCATTAAAAGTGAACTCAAACCTTTCTGCACGAGACCTCCTTAAAAATATCAGCAACACAACAATGTTCTGACCTGCTTGGTAGCACCATACCAAGGAAACTTAATTTTATCAGCATTTTGAGTTCAGTCTCAGAGTTGCACGACTGACTTTCTTGGAAGGTTTAGAGGACACAAAATACCTCAGAGAAAATTGCCTCTCAGTTCTAGTTTCTGTGAAGCCAGCAAGAGTTCTGAGGGTACCAGTGTCTTCTCAAATTGGGAATTTCAGAAACTCGACTCTTTTCTCCTGTCATTATGGGTGTTTCACTCTTGCTACTCACTACTTTCAACAGTAACAGTTTAATACTTTGTAACTCTTTAAAAAAAATCAAAGGACAAGAATGGGCCTAGCCAGAGTGTTCAGTTGTGGTGGAACATTTCTCCTGACCTTTGATGTATTCAGCTTCTAGAAGGCACAGTATTTTCACAGAGAGGAAATGGGATCTCGGTTTCAACTTTGATCTAATTATAGAACTTAATGGAGGGCTGAATTTAAGCCAAAACAATGTGGAAAAATAAGGAAAAATGGGACAATACACAAGAGAGCTCCATATCTGAAGCCCCAACCTTTCACAGACTCTGAACCATAGCCCATTGCTTTGGATTAAAGCTCTGTCCCCACAATTTCCTTCGGGTACTATTTATAGAAAGTTTCAGGTTTGATACACACAATGTATACACAATGTCTTCATTTGTCTTACACTAGAGCATTTAGGACATACTAACATAAAATAATAAAGATTCCTAAAGTGCAGGAAAATGATGGCAAACAACACTTTTTTCTCCATTTTTTTTATTTAAATTAGAAACAAGATTGTTTTACATGTCAATCCCAGTTTCCTCTCCTTCCCCTCCCTGCTTTCCCCCCATTAACACCCTACCTATCACATACCATTTCTGCTCCCCAGGGAGAGTTAAGCCCTCCATGGGGGGGTGTCTTCAGAGTCTGTCATATCCTTTGGGATAGGGCCTCGGCCCTCCCCCATCTGTCTAGGCTCAAGGAGTGTCCCTCTATCTGAAATGGGCTCCCAAAGTCCATTCCTATGCTAGGGATAAGTACTGATCTACTACAAGAGGCCCCATAGATTTCTGAGGCCTCCTCACTGACACCCACATTCATGGGGTCTGGATCAGTTCCATGCTGGTTTCCCAGTGATCAATTTGGGGGCCAAAAGCTCCCCCTTGTTCAGGTCAGCTGGGCAAACAGCACTTAAGCCATTCAATTAATGCTTATCCTTGTGTCAGGCCTACAATAGACAGTCTCAGCTAATATTTTATTAAGCATTCAACAACCATAGCATTACAAGTGGAGGATGAAATTGGATAGCTGGTGAATGGGTCACTCCTCTAGAAATACAAACACAGAACAGGCATGGTGCCTAGCTATTTGCAGCAATTAAATCTGTTCCAAGCATCCACCTGAGGGACTTTGGTCTTTGGGCACTTAAGAGTATGTTTTTATGTCTTCTTGGACCAAGAAGAGTCATATAACATAAGGGTGGCAATTTGTCACTTACATGAAAGTGAAATGTAGAAAACTACTCCAGCCTGGAAAAAATAGCTTTTATTTAAAAAAAAATATGGATGATTGCCCCTAAGGAAACAACAATTTGAGGCTATGAGCCACCTGCCCCACAAAGGCTATTTGATGTAAATGGTAAAAGAACTGAACATCACTTCAAAAATGTCTGTCACATAGGAAATGTGTTTCTGTGCTGGTTGGTGTTGTCAACTTGATATGATCTACACTTACCTAGGAGACAAGCCTCTGGATATTCTGTGAGGACTTTTCTCAATGAGGTCCACTAAGGTGCGAAGGCCCACCCTGGGATGGTATAAAAAGGAAAAGGCTATCTGAGTGTGACTATCCACAACTCTCTGCTTCATGTCTGCAAATGCCCTATGACCAGTTCTCAATCTCCTCCTGCCATGACTCCCCCACCACAAGGGACTGAACCCCTGAACTGTGAGCCAAAATAAACCCTTTCTTGCCTGTTACTTTTAGCAGGTACTTCATCACAGCTATAAGGAACAGAACCAAGACAGCCTCTTTTCTTGTTCACACTATGTGTCTGCAAAAGACAGATGATCGTCAACATTCAGCATCTTTCTTCATTATCCAAGTACTTTGTAGACATTGATTAGTAACTCTTCAGCAATCCCTGCCAGGAAGGTCAGCATGATTAACCTGAAGCCAAGAGCCAGAGAACCTAGGGGTATATAATGTATCCTTTCTTCCAAGGACAATATCTAAACATTAGAGTGCTTTAGAAAGAAAGTACCCCTCCCCCGCTGATGTATGCAATACTGAAAATGCCATTGCATTTCTAATACAAAGCATGCAAAGTAGAGCCACACTTAGCCGGCAAAGAATACAGTGTTTTTCCTGGCAGGAGTCTCTATTTAATTAGAGTCAACACACTTGGGTAAACTTTTCAATCTGTGACCAGTGGAGGCATTTAAGGTTAGAGCTCTGATGTCTTACTGCAGCAGTCTGCTCTTGCTATAAATACCCATGAAAGTCTAGGCATGCCCCCCAGAGGCTATTTCCAGGCTTCAGGGATACTGAAATGAATTTGGGGTCAATGTCCTTCTTAATGAAACTTTTGAGTGGGGTAAGACTCACATTAAAACTTAGAGCAATGAGAATAATAGATAGTCAAAGGAACAGAGAAAGAATTAGCTCAGAATAGTGTGGAAACTAATGACTGGTGATTCTTTAGATTGAGTAATCAGTGGAAAAGGGGTCCCCTGAGATTGTAGAATTGAAGGTGAATGATGACAGATGTATCATTCCAGGTGGTGAGAAAGGCAAAGGATGTGTCATACAGAAATAAATATAAACTAATAATAAGCTAGCACAAACCCTAAAGTAGAAATGAATGCCACACAACCATGACTCCAAGAACAATCTACTGCAGCTGAAAAATATGGAGATGAGAGGGTAAAATAACACAGGGCCAGCATATGTAATCAAAGGAGGTGGCAAGTTCATTATGACGAAGCTTCAGAAACCACTGGGAATTTTCTAGTAGCAATGTAGATAATCTGTATTCCTATTTGCTGAGCAACAATAGTGCCCTGGGTGTGGTAGCATATGTTTCTAATCTCAGCACTTGAGTGATGGATGCAGAAGGATCTCAACAATTCTAAGGCCATTTTTGAATACACAGTGTGTTCAAGGCCAGCTTGGGCTGTAAAATAAGATTCCTGTCCAAAGAAAAAAATATCAAAACATGAGGCCTAGAGAGATGGCTCAGTGATTTCAGAGCACTTCAGTGTTGTTGCTTGCTTTCTATCCTTTAAATCTTTTACTGTTTTGGCTCTTTGTTCTTTGCTTTTACTGTTTTGGCCCACTACCCAGCTCCCAAATAATTCACACAAGGAGACTTATTATTACTTCTAAGTGCCTGGCCTTAGCTTGTCTTGTTTCTTGCCAGCTTTTCTTAAATTATCCCATCCACATTTGCCTCTGGGCTTTTCCCTTTTTTCTATTTCAGTATATCTTTCACTCTTACTCTGTGGCTGGCTGTATAGCTGGGTGGCTAGCCCCTAGCATACTCTTCTCTTTGTTCTCTTGTTGCTTCCTCTATTCTTTTCTTATTTCTTCATCCTATTTCTTCTCTCTGCCTGCCAGCCCTGCCTATCCGTTCTCCTGCCTTGCTATTGACCAGTCAGCTCTTTACTAGTCTATCAGGTGTTTTAGACAGGCAAAGTAAAAGGGCTTCACAGAGTTAAGCAAATGCAACATAAAAGAATGCAATGAATCTTTGCATCATTAAACAAATATTTCACAGAATAAAAGAATGTAACACACCTTAAAATAATATTCCACAACACTTCAACTCTTACAATCCAAGCTTGGTTCCTGCCACCCACAAAGTAGTTCATAACCTTAGAACTCCAGTTCTAAGGTCTCCTGCACTATCTTCAGGCTTCTATGGGCACCTGCATGCATGTGGTGCACATACACACAAGCAGGAACACCACAAATACACGTAAAAATAATTTTTAAAGTTTTCAAAGAAGAGATGGAGATAACTATGTGAACTCTTGGATTTTTAAGGGTAGGGTAAACAGAGCTTGTTAGTAGATGTGGGAATTCTGAAGAGTGAAGAATCAAAGACAGGTCTTCACTCTTTAGATGGAAAAGTAGAAGAGAATTATTATCTAGTACTTGAAATTAATGTTTCTTATGCTGTATTTGAACTTGGGACTAACAGACTCATGATTTAATTTTTAGATCAAATAAAGTAGATTAATCATATTTCCAGTACAATGATAGAGGTAACCTGGTTTCTACTCTTTGTTATAATAACAGTGGAAGAAAACAAACTATAAAATTATATTAGTTCCACCATTGTTTAGGAAAATCAAAAGTTAAAACCAATATGAACTTACTTGAAAATATTATAATTTGGAATTAATTCAAGTGAATTTTGAGATCAAGTGTGTATTAAATTGTGTTTCTGTTGCATATCAGAGGTATTCCAATATATGTCCTAAAATAGCATGAAAATTATATTCTAAGTGATAGAAAACAAACAATGAACCATGATGCAGTTATTTATTTAATTATGATTATAATAAAAGAAATAAGAGAGAAATGTATGGCTCTGAAAACAAAATTATTAGGAAGGTCTGAGCTAGAAGGTGGCAGGATCTTCCCTAGGAGACAAGATGAGCTAATTTTTGACAGACTGCATCTGAGAAAAGCTGTATGTAGCCGTATGTAGGACACAAACCTCACACAGAATGTACTGATGGCAGCCATCCTGGAAGACAGAATCTAATCAATGGATTACCTGGCCTCTGAACCCTCAGTCATCGTTGACCCGTCCAACTGTGATGTGGGAATGGGAGTGTGTCATAGGAAATGAGGGCCTGCAATTTTCAAGGACCAGAGAAGCTGTTGAGCTTGGAGAGGGGTTGGGAATGGCAGCTCATCGACTTACACTTCTAACATAATCCGCCATTCGCCTCTGCATCCTCAGAGCTCAGCAGAGGACAAGTGCAGAGACAGCATTCATGGTTGGGTGAGGGGTGAATAAATGAATAATGGCAATTAAATACACAGTGGAAGGCATTTTTTGGCTCCTGCTAAGTGGTAAGGAAGTCGATACAACAGATCAATCATGGCCCTCTCCCAATAGAGTGACCCCACTGCTCTAACATCTGTGGAGCCGAGCATTACCAACAGACATGCTAACCAATTAGGTTAGAACTGTTTGGGTGATTACTGATGCCTGTCCTCTATCACACCTGATTTCAGTGCTTCTCAGACTGGGTAGAGCATAAGGCTCACCCATGGCATATTTCAAAGTGCAAACTCCTAAGTCTCAGGATAGCCAGAGGAGGACTCAAGAATATGAGGGTGACTAGGAGAGGCTGTAATGAAGAAAGGGATGGGGAAGGTGATATGATTATATTTTAGTTAAAAATATAGTAAGAAAACTTTAAATTACTACATTATCTTGAAGCCATAAATAGGAATTGAATAAATGCCTTGATTTAGCCATTCCAAAAGAGTACATGGATTTTAACAAAGATTGCAAATAATACATAAGTGACCAAATTTCCTTTGAGAAATACCATCCTCTATGCCGTTTCTCCTCCCACCTGTGTGCACTGTGTATCTTAGCGGTCTTCAGGGCCCTCTCTGCCCTCAAGTGTTTTCACTCATCTGTTCAATCCCAATGCGACACACTCATTCACTTCTGCAATACTATCTCTCTAGCTGAGCCAAAATTCACACTTAAAGTCAGCATCGTCTTCCTAAAATGATGAATTATGGGTGGAACTAGACAAATATCTCCAAAATAGCAGAGTATTTGTGCTTATCCCGAAACTACATACTTGAATGCCATTATTTCATTATTTTTACTTCTTAAAGCTTTAAGTCTTTGACTTGATGCAGCCACAAAAGAATGGCTGTACTTGCCCAGTACTGCCGAGTTTTCTGTTATTCCCCACCTCACACTGTTCTGCCCAAGTGAAAATAATCTGAAAACATGGTTTTCTCCCAATCTATTCCACAAGCAAGAGCTGCTTGAATGTGAAACACACCCTGAGGTATGCTATGACTCTTTTTGTCTCATCTGTAATGGGAAAAACTCTGCTAATGGTTTTCAAACATCTTGATGACAAGCTATTGAAAGAAATGGGTTTCACATGGCGGTCTGTGACAATCTAGTTACAAAATGCTTATCCTGCTGCCTATTATGACCTGGTATTTTATCTTCTTGGCTATTCTGTTACACCATCTATTATTTTCTGTGTTTAAAAAAATGTGCTTTGGGATGATAACTCAGTCGCCGAGTGCTTGCTGAGTGTGCATGAAGGAACTAAGTTGACTGCCAGACTCCACATGAAAAGGTCAGCAGTGGTGAGTTCCCCCTGAACTCTCTGCCCTAGAGAAGCAAAGACAGGTGAATCCTGGAGCTTTCAAGGCAACTAAATGATGCTACCTATTAAGCTTTAGAACAATGAGAAACTGCCTGAAGTACAAGCAGACAGTACCTGAGAATGGACACCTGACCTTGACCTCTGACTTACACACACACACACACACACACACACACACACACACACACACACACACAGGGAGGGAGAGAGAGAGAGAGAGAGAGAGAGAGAGAGAGAGAGAGAGAGAGAGAGAGAATGTAAACTGCAGTTTTCCAAATGATTTCACAGCACTTCACTAGGTCACAGCTGCAGTGTGAAAAACACTGACAATTGTGATCTTTATGTTTTTTCCAGTTCTAAAGCTTGTGATAATGAATGAACAGGGAATTTGCTTTTGCATATTTATGTATTTCCTCTATTTATATATTGCCATCTTTACAGATAAATTCTTGGGGAAGAAGTAAGTTTTGTAAACTTTTCTGACAACTCTAATAGGCTAGCATAGACTCCTCTCATAAATTAATGAATTCATAATTCATAAGATAAAATATTTATTTAATGATGGCACAAGCCAATGGAAAAGATCTGGATCCCTTTTCTTAGTTTCCCACTAAACAAAACATAGATTGCATTCCAGATCTTCCCATTGCTGAATATTCATGTTTTTAAATCTACCTGGGATGATGAGAATGAGTCTATTTGATTTTAACCTCAAGGCTCATGGCTCTGGGTCTAGTTTAGTCTGGTAAAAGAAAGTAAGAGTGGGGTTAGCAGTGCTCAGAGGGTTCTTGGTCTCCTCCCCCATCTATGCATCCCGCCCCTAACTGCACATTCACTGTTACTTATCATGCTCTGCATCTAGCATGGGACCTGTGCTAGACGGAAACAAGAATGGCCTCAAACCCAACTTCCTTCATTGGTCTTGCACCACAATTTTTGTTCCCCTGCTGCACACTCCAGTTTAGAAGGGCAACCCCAGAAGAGCCAATCTCTTCCCTTCAGTTATGTGCTTGTTGAGGGGAAGATCTGTAATAGCCTGAAGATGAGGCATTTTGAAGAACTGAAAGTTGTTGGCGAGGGCAGAAAGAGAGGTTGTATCACTTCTGTTAACATATGGAAAGACAGAACAAACAGAATCAGAACTCGGGGACTCAAAGAAGAAGCTATTTGAAAGACAGAGACTCAACCACTTCAGGATGTCATATAGTACTAATTTTTAGAGTGGATCACACATTTGAATGTTCCATTAAACAGTAAGTGTGGAGCTAGGTACAGTGGTACATTCCTATAATTCCAGCACTCAGTGGGCAGAAGTTAAACAAGTTCAAGGCTCTCTTAAACTGCATGAGATCCTGTCTCAAAAATAAAACAGAAAATCTTGAAATCAGGGGAAATATATCAGAAGGTTATTCAAAAACATTAGCAAATGTCTTGAGGTGTTATGCTGCTCTTGGTCTTGGATCTGTTATAAAATGATCAATTTTATATTAATTATCAAATTTTGAAAGATGAGAGACCCTTTTAAAAGAAAATCATGAATTCTCACCTCAAATGAAAGTCCCCAGATTTGTGTATTTCCTTATCGCCACCTGGTGCATAATAAAATAATGCAAGACAAAGATGGCTTAGCACACCTGAGTGATGGATGGGAAAACCAAAGCTAGTGGCTAAGCAAAACATTGACAGACAGATAGCATGGATGTAGCTCAGTGAGCTGCAGATGTAATGTGTAAATTGTTTCAATACACTAAGGTGACTTTCCCTGGCCTGCTAAGATTGGCAGCATGGCCTCCTTAAATGTGGAGAATGTGGTATTGTCTTAGTTCCTTCCTGCTAGTGTGATAAACACCCTGATCTAAAGTAACTTAGAGACAGAAAGAACTGTTTTTCTTACAGCTACAGGCTACAGTCTATATCTGAGTAAATTCAGAGTAGGAACTCAAGGCAGGGATTTGAGGGCAGGCCTGATTGCTATTTTACATAGTACTACCATCCAACCAAGGAACTCATTTCACAGACAAAGTACAGCAGGGGCCAAGGAAAATGTTGATTCCAAACTAGTTGCAGGATAGTTTTCTTGTTCAGCCCGGGACCACTTGCTCAGGGATACTGTCACAATTGTGCTTAAAAATCAGCCTGTGCTAGCCACATGCTGTACAAAGATAGAGCACAGACTTGTGCATATCTACTCAGCAAGAAACCCTGTCTCACGGAGTGAAGGGACCAGTATTTGGCACAAGACACCCCAAGACCAGGTTCTCGGCACAAATGAGATTTATTTGCCACAGAGGGACAAAGGGTGGGGAATAAGGGAAAAAGACAGGAGACAGAGGACGATAGAGAAGGGGAAGGGGTATTTGTCCCAGAGTGGGACAAAGGACCACCTATGGATTGAGAGGAGGCAGATGCGGCACATAGGTAAACAGCAGTTCATAAAGATAAAGGGGGAAACCCTGCCTTAGGATGAGGCATTTGGTTTTGATTGGGCATGTTAACTAGGGATGCCGAAGGGGCGCTTTTGATCGCTGGACTTCGATACTTTGATAGTTGGACCTTGGTAGTTAGCTTCAGGCAAAGGAAGTAGCCATATAATGGAATGGCCATTGGTAGTTAGCTTTAGGATAATCTAATGGGTTTTAAATCAGGTGGAGAGAACAGGGGAGAAGGGCAAGGCCTGCCAAAGCCATGTTTGCCATGTTCAGTCTGGCTCAAGAGTCTTCACATGAAATGCTAGACAATGGGTACAGGACATTAAAATCAGCGGGCTCTCCTTCGCTTTTGTATTATGGTGGTGATTCTTACCTTTCATTTCTCATAAGATCTCGTGCTCAGTTTGTTTTGTTCTCTCCTCTTCCTTTTTCCTTCCTACTCCTCTTCCTCCTCTTTTCTCTCCTTCCCCTTCTAAGCCTTCTCTTCCTCCCCCTCTTCTCTCGTCCTCCTCCTTCATCACATTTTCCTTATTATCAAAATAAAGTCTGAAGACTAAAAAAAATTAAATAGGAAGGGTGTTCAATGAAACTACTGAGAAGCTTATCTGGTTGAATATGTGCATGCTAACTAGACACATGTTCACCTAGACACGCCCATTCCCCATGTGTTCACCTAGACACTCCCATTCCCCATGGCCAACTCTGATTATTCAAGAGGCGCTTCCCCTCAAGTACTTCAAGTGTCTATTGTTGCCAGGATTCTGACAACCCCAAAGCCTCAGCAACAGTCAACATCTAAGTCTAATGCAGTGAAAGCTTCATTAAATTAGCTAGATCACAGTGCATCGCTGGCAAAAATCTCACCTATTTGGCACAGAAATAGTCCCTCCCTACTTGTAGCTGTCCCCCCCCCCCAAGATCACTGCAATTGAGTTTGTTACTTTCTCTTCACCCATGAGGACTGGTCTCATCTGACACTTTACAATACTGGGATCATGTAAGAGGTCATTTGCATATTTTCTGCAAGCTGGTCTGCATTCCTTTAAACAGAATTTTTTTTTTCATAAGTAAAGCTGTAGCAAGTGTTGGTGTCTTAAGAATCTCTTCTCAGACACTAATTCAAAAATGGGATCCTGTTGTTTACTTGATGCTTGATGTGGGAAATGAATAGTAACTCTTACTTATCTAAAATACAACGGAACCTTGTTAACTTATTCTTGCAATGTTTTTTTTTTTTATTCTTGCCACTGATTTAAGCAGCAATTTGAGGAAGAAATCTAATAAGTATGAAAAGCACTAATAGCAGTTTCTTATGTTGTATTCATTGAAGAACAGGAATTGTACATTACTTGATTCTGTACTAATACGAGTAAAGCAATATGTCAAATTGGAACACTTTTGTATGCTTTCACCAAATTAAGTTCACATTGCTTTTTTAGCAGCACTGGCTCACAGTGCTTAAGTTATATTTGTAAAATGAGCAGTTAAGTGTTTTATTGATGAGGAAAATTTAAGTTGGAATAAAGTTATATTACTCCAAATCATAAAATGAGCTGGAAGGCAGTTTAGGGATAACATATTTCAACATTCATTCTGAATGCTCATTTTATGACTTCACAGATGAGGAAACTGAGTCTCCATGAGTATCTTGTTTCTAGAGGCCTACTCAGCAAGGAGGATGATTTTATTTCATTTTTCAAAGCCAGCAATATGTAAATGCTTCAGATTAGGTGTTTTGTGAGCACAGTACATTTTCAAATTCACTCAATAATGGACCCATTTGCTGTGTACCTGGGGTTTAATACATAGTTTGCTGTGTTTTCATGATTAGAACTTCACTTCCACACTGGATTATTAATTGTTGAGTTCCTCAGAGATGCTCATAACAAAAGTGAGTACAATACTTTCAAAGTTATTATTGATTGAATTGCTTCTTTTTTCTGTTGATAGTAAGTTTTTCAAGTGATTGACTTTGGAGATGGAACCACATTCTAATTTAAACTTTACCTAACTAAGGACCACAGGTACAAGAGAAAAACTCTTCAGCCTCAAGTCCTAAAACCAAATCGAAGCACTTCTTCCATGTGCATCCTTTTGAAGAGGAATTTTGTGCCACACAGCTTGATCCATGCAAGAAAAACATGAGATCTGGGTCCATTCCCAGAAGGTCACCCCTCTCTGCCTCTCTGCAGACATCTCTCTCTCTCTCTCTCTCTCTCTCTCTCTCTCTCTCTCTCTCTCTCTCTCTGTCTCTGTGTGAGTGTGTGAGTGTGTGTGTGTGTGTGTGTGTGTGTGTGTGTGTGTGTGTGTGTGATGGCAACAGCATTCAGAATATGTTTTTAATGAAATCTGTACATCCTTTTCATTTAACTTCATCAGAGGTTCTTTCTAGTTAGCATTTGTTTTCCTACAGATAAAGCAGAATTCCACATTTGTATTATTAAACATAGTAAAGAGTAGTCCTTTAATTTTGTTTCACAAACATTTTTTAAAGGACAGAGAAGTTTATCAAAAGCATGTTCAACAACATCCTTTGAAATCTTTCCAAGTTTGCCTAATTGAAGAGCATGCTTATCTGGAATTATCTCCATGTTCTTTCTTGACAATTATGGGGAAGGAAGTTAGGCCACCTCTGTTCAGCATTACTCTATAACTCAGCTAAAGATAGATTTTAGGGAAAACTCCTTTTTTATTTTTATTTTTTCTCTTTTTAAAAATTTAAATTAGAAACAAGCTTATTTTACATGTCAATGTCAGATCTCCATCCCTCCCCTCCTCACCTGTGCCCCACCAACCCCCTATCTCATCCCCTTTTGCTCTATAGGGAGGGTGAAGCCTTCCATAGGAGATCTTCAAAGTCTGTCATATCATTTGGAGCAGGGCCTAGACCCTCCACCAAGTGTCTAGGCTGTGGAAGTATCCTTCTATATGGAGTGGGCTCCCAAAATCCATTCATGTACTAGGGATAAATACTGATCCACTACCAGAGGCCCCATAGATTAACCAGACCTTCAAACTGACATCCTCGTTCAGAGGGTCTGGAACAGTCCTATGCTGGTTTCCCAGCTCTCAGTCTGGGGTCCATGAGCTCTGCCTTGTTCAGGTCAGCTGTTTCTGTGGGTTTCTCCAGCCTGGTCTTGACCCCTTTGCCCACCACTCCTCCCTCTCTGAAACTGGATCCCAGAGTTCAGCTCAGTGTTTAGCTGTGGGGGTCTGCTTCTGCTTCCATTAGCTACTGGTAATCAACATGATGTTTCTATGTAAGTAAATTGAGACACATGTAAGTAAATTGAGAATGCTTTGGGATAAAACTGTGCTTCGCAACACTCTTCCCTAACCCCAGATGTCCATCTTCATCTCTTAAATAAAAATGGACAAGCAGTCACATGACAGTCTATTGAAATTAACAAGATTTTAAGACCAACATTCATATATTTCAAATTCAAGTCTTTGAGTTGTCAAGTCTGCTGTCCAACTTTTATCTCACAGTTATAAACATTAACTCCTTTTCCTACTAGCAAATAGGAAATCAAAAGTCATTGTCAAGAATTGGTTCAGATGAAGACTCTTAGGGTTTGTTTGCCTTTTGAATTTCTCAATATTGGTTCCAGGCTGTTATTTGGTTGCCCACTTATCAGTGCAAGTGTCAGACTGGGCAGGTAAGTCACTTTGATATATATGAATGTACACTTATCTTCTTATGTAGATATATACATGATTAAACTATGCACAGTTTTCTCAGATATTAGAAGAAATTTGAAACCCTTTGTGTATTTTTTACAATGTCTGTAGGTTTCTGGCCCTGGCATACTCTTCCTCATAAGTACCTAGCCTCATTTTCCTTAGTCATGAATGGATTCATGTCAAGACAAAATAGAAAGCTATTGCTTAGCAGCCAGCAATTGGAAGTGGCAGAAAATCTGTATGTGGTTATTCATAGATGTAATCCCATTATTTAAGAAATAAAGGCAGGAAGATGGTCAAAGCCCAAAGCCCATATACTCTTCATAGTCAATTCCAGGGTAGCTGGAACTCCACAGACAGACTCAGTCACATGAATAATCACAGATATGAGCAAGAATCAATGAAATATTATTAATTTAGTTTTTGTATTAAAACACACATATGGGCCAGGTAGTGGTGGCTCACACGTTTAATCCCAGCACTCAGGAGGTAGAGGCAGGCAGATCTCTGTGAGTCTGAGACCAGCCTGGCCTACAAGAGCTAGTTCCAGGACAGCCTCCAAAGCCACAGAGAAACCCTGTCTCAAAAAACCAAAAAACAAACAACAACAATGAAAAAAAAAAAAAAACAAAAAACCCACACATATGCAATCTACTCAGAAAACACAAATGGATTACATATATGATGATGATGACAGATAGATAATAGATAGATATAGATTGTTAGCTAGATAATAAATAGATGGATAGATAGGTGATGCTAGAGAAATAGAGATAGATGATAGATAGATGAATATGAAATTAATATTTTCCACAAAGTAATCACACTGTAGCCAGTATGGAAATGGCAGCAGGGAATGGAAAAGAGATAAGAAAAGCTAAGAAAAGAAGCTGAGATACTAAAAAGAACTAGAAACAAAAAGAACAAGAAGAAAGAAAGAAAGAAAGAAAGAAAGAAAGAAAGAAAAAGAAAGAAAGAAAGGAAGGAAGGAAGAAAGGGGCAGAATCATAAACAAGAAAGGAGAAAGAAATAAAAGGGAAATGCTCACTCATGAAGCTATTTGAAGGTAAATGTTCCTAGACTAGAGGACAATATAAGGAACCTCAAAAAAAAAAAATCATGGGAGTCTGAAGGTAATGGATTCAAAATCATCTAATGATCACACATAATGCTTCAGAAGAAATCAATAGAGTGTGTGTGATTGTAGAAATAGCCCCATTAGCAGGGCACATACAAGGTTAGTTAGGGAAGTTGACAAAAATTTTAAAGCAGAACCCTAGTGCTGGCTATGGGAAACCACGGGTGAGGAGTTTGCTATTTACCCTGTTCTGTTGGTAAGTTCTCCTGGCAATAATGTCAGTTAACATGTGCTTACAGCCAGTCCCTCATTCCCTCCCTGTAGACGGATACCTTCTGAGGTGTATTGTCAGAGAACTTTCTCATGCTACATGGAGGTGTTGTCTATGCAGGGAGAGGCATGCTGATTGGGGTGAGGACCTTTCGTGTTCACACTCGTACTCCATTACCTGCTCTAAATCTGTATTAATCTTATCTAATATGTTCAGAACTACCATATTCCACAGCAGCACGACACGGCTCCTTCAAGCAAATCTTTCTATGTCTGTCTCTTGGACTGATTATTACTGGGCAGCTATGATTGACAGAAACTTTGGTTTTAAGAATGTCTCCAGTACCTGAAACTACTGTAAATGCCGTGAAAGAAACTGTTACTACTCAGAAGATGTACAGGGCTAGGACTTCTGAAAAAACAAACTGAGACCAAGCCTCTGGTGGCTCATTATACCATTGAATTTGTTGCTAGACAACTTCTTTTTGGAAAGAATATGGCCAACTGCAAATGACTGACCCAAACAACCCTCTCAACAGAAGCCTGGAATAGGATAGGGCTAACCAAGTGAAGATTGGTTAAAGCCCCTAGTCCTGCTGAGTTAGACTTCTAGAAATTCTACAGGTAAGTAGCAGGGTTCCTGGGTATTTTTAAACCTCATACATCTCAAGTCTGACATAAGGTCCCAACATGGAAAACCTACAAGAAAGAATCCCATAAGATAAAAGAGGAGCTGAGAGGAGCAGCTATAAGCCAAGGAATACCCAGGATCCCTGTGAGCCACAGGTATGCAGGAACAAGACAAGAGAAGTCTCCCTTAGAGACATAACGAAGCCTAGTCCTACTGACCCTGTGATGCTGGGCTTCTGGGGATCAGAGCTATGGATGAAAAAGTCTGTTCCTTTACCCTTCCCAGTTGCTGGTAATTTGTTTGGCATCCAGGGAAACTAATAACAGGAACTGCAGCCAAGAGTCATTTATTCACACCGTTCTTCCCCAGGGTGAAATGCCAATACACAGAAAGGTTGCCTGCCTTTGGTTTCCTTTCAGAATGTTTGTAAATCCAAAGGAAACAGGGTTTTGCTTATTTGTTTGTTTTAAACTTTCTCTTTCTTCTCTTCATCTGTAGGAATCCAAGGTTTCTGTAGTGAAAAACTAAAGATGATCAGAAAAGAAACTGAATTTTCCTCACTTTGACCAGACAGTGTAAATAGTATTACTGTTACACAGTATGACTATGATAACGAACAGAGAAACTGGAGGATGGGTCCAGGGAAGACTGAAGGGGAAGGTAAAAGAGAAACCATATCATAAACGCACAGCATCCTGCTCCTAGTGTACATCTGTACTGTCCCAAGATCTTCTCAGATGCATTCTTACTTACGAGATTGACAGCTGCCGAACGATGCTCCAGGTGTAATCTTAACTGATGATATAGTGTTTATCCCGAAGAACAGTGTAGAACATTTTGGCAAATCACAAATAAAACCACATTCAGACTAGCCTTCTAGGAGTAGGAACAAAAGACAGTAGCATGATCAGAATATCTGTGCCAATCACAGTAGACCATAGGGCATGGCTCCCCACTGCCATGCCATGGTCCACTGATATGGTCTTATTTTGTGAAGATCACCAAATTTTGGTCGCTGTTTTATTTATGTGTTATAGTCATGCTGCTTTAAATATGGCTTTCGAATGTAAGGATGACCTACATGAATTCTGTCAGAAGAATGAAGTAATTTGAATGATAAATATGCCCAGTGCAATTGGGTATGTGAATACTTGGTCCCCAGTAGGTGGTGGTGATGTTTGGAGAATTAGGGAACTGTTAGGGAGCTTAGCCTTGCTGGAAGAAGGACATCTTTGAGAGTTCATAGCTTTACCCTATATTCTCTCTTGCTGCTTCACATGCGTGATGTCATCCGAACCCAGAAACATGGCCAGAGCCTGTGCTGATGGAAGGGTTCTAAATCACATTGTCCAGCAGCAATGAGTGAAAGGTTCCCAAGAAAGAGAGAGTTATTCATGTTGTGCCATAGTTATACTTGGACTTTGAATCTGCCTTTGGGTACTTTTTTCAGTATCAGTCTTTGTTTTGGAGTACTATGTTCACACCACTGCTCTAAGTTATTCCCGTTTACTTGTGGGATTTCTGCTTTATGGAAGGTAACAACAACCTTGAGTAATGATGCTGTCAAATCATGATAAACTGAAAGGGTGCTATTCGAGGTGGGTGGTATAAAATAAGTAGTCACACTTACACTTGACAGCCTAATAATAAGAAACTGGGCCTCTAACCACTGTGTCAAGTGAAAAGCCCATTTGTCATAAATAATGACAATTGTCTGGTCTTTATCTAGTATTTGCACTTTAGTTGTGTCCCCGCTGATAGGTGTCTGTGTGTACACATCTCAGGACAGTCAGTGAGCTATGTGAAGATCCTCTACTTGAAAAGAATCCTGGCTCCTTCCTCTATTAGAGCACTCTCTAGCATGTGTCATTCATATTGCTCTTTAGTTGAATATTTGTGAATTTGTCTATTTCCAAGGAACATGAGTCTAGAAGTAATAAAGTGATGGGGGAAGCCCTCTGTGTATATGTCTGTCTTATAGGTTGATAAAGCACTGTTGGCCAATAGGGAAGCAAGATGGGTGGGGCTAGGAATCAAGGAGGATTCTGGGAAATGTAGTAAAGAGGTGAGTCTCCATGTGATCCTGGGAAGAGAGGACACATGCCACTGGCATCCTTGATAAGTCTTTATAATATATATAGATTAATGGTTATGGTTGATACTTAAGACAGAGCTAGAAAATAAGAAATCCTAGTCATTGGCCAGCAGCATTGTAACTAATATTATTCTCTATGTGTTATTTGGGGGCCCTAACGTGGCAGCAGAAAGACCTGTTTCCACAAAAAAAAAATCTCTGTGACATAACAGGAGGAAATATAACAGGAGGGAGAGAAAAAGCTATCCACCTTGCTTCTGAAAAGACATTTCAGTGATGTGATCTCATCGTGGGACCCGGCAGACTCCATCACTCAAGAATCCAGAGTTCCAGAGTTCCAGAGACAATGCCCCTCCAGGAGAGTGACTGGGTGTCCCCCTAACATCCTCCTGGGCAGCATCCAGCCACAAAGCAATAGTGGGTGACAGTCACAGTAGTGGCATCTTAGCTCCACTACAGCAAGGACAGTCTGAGGCTGACAGATGACAATGTCTTAAGAACAGGCCTTGACACCTGTGATTACAGGGCCTGTAACAGCAGCAGAATTGGAGAAAGTTCTTCTCTGTCCTCATGCCATCTGGCAGGTCTGTGGAAATAACTACTCCATGAAGAAAAAGCTGTAATTATTTGACATACGCCATTCTAGATAGCAGGTGTTACATAATGCATTTGAGGAGTGTTTGCATCAAAGTGGTTCATTTTTACGAAGTTTTTGCACTGTGGTTGTATTGCTTCCATTTTCTGTGAAATTTGCTTATGTGAAACACTCGCTTTCTGACATTACCCAACAAACTGTTGCTATAATACTAGGTGGCAAGCCCTGAATGCATCTGATTAAATAATGATGGGCTCAGGAACAACTTATACTAAGAACACTTCTGAACCTAAGTAAGAACAAAGGGATTCCTGTTTCCAGTAGTTATCTATTACAGTTGGGCCAGGTTTGTGAAGCATTGACTTTATTGCCTTGTGCCTTGTCTGGAGGTTTTTATTCTTCCTTTCCTACCTTCCTGCAGCATTGCTATTAAAAATGTAAATGTATGGCTGGTTTCTTCTGTAACATGAATATTCAGTTCTAAAGTTTGTGGAGTTGCTGAGGAAAGCCTTTTACCATTCCTGAGAGAAGGCGGGCAGTTAACCGCTTCACAGCTGGCTGTCTTCTTCTGCTTGTGGGCTGCTGTCCCCACTCTTTGACACCACCATGGACTATAAAATTAAAGGCTCACTATTATGATCCTCTGTAGGGCATCGTGCATCGGCCCAAGGAGTCATGTTGAGCAGCAGTGACATGGGTAAGCAACTGCAAATGGAGATTAGCTTCCTAAACTAGATTGGCATTCCTTTTCTCAATAGAGGCCCCCATATCCTATTTGCATACTGTACATTATCAACCCAAATGCTAATGAAATCTGCCCTGAGCAAATTGTTGCTTTGGATAATAAAAACGAAGTCCAGAAGAAAACAGGGGAAATAGTAGTGGGTAGAATCTAAGTAGACTTGTATCCTGCAGTAAACACTGCTGCAGCATGGGTTCCCTTAAAAGCTCAGTGGTGTTTGTTTGTTGTTGTTGTTGGTGTGTGTGTGTGTGTGTGTGTGTGTGTGTGTGTGTGTGTGTGTGTGTGAGAGAGATGCTGGGGACTGAGTCCAAGGGTTTGCATATGTCAAACAAGTGCTCTGTCTGTCAGTGAGCTATGTCCCAAATCCATAGGCTTTCCGTGTCTTCAAAATGTATTTTTTAGTCTTGAAAGGTCTGTTTCTATCTAAGTTTCAGACTTCATTGCCCACCTCTGAGACCCCAGCATAAGTTGCAAATCATGGACAGTACCAGGCACACTAGACTTCCAATGTGGTCATCAGTGAGTTTTTCCTGATTCTAACTACATCATGAAAAAGACAGTGCAAGGCTGCTAGCAGAGTATTTTCCAAAGCACATGGAGGTTTGAGGGTGCCAGAGTTTAGCTACCGTCGCACAAAGGCTACAGTGCTATTCAGAGATGTTGGAACCTCTCTAGGCAGGTTAGGAACAGACAAGAAAGTGAGGTCCCTGGGAACATGACTCTGAAAAAGCTGTTAGGAACCCATAGCTCATTCAACTACAGACTCCCTGGAATGATGTACTTGCTACCTTACCAAAGTCCCAAATCACATTAACAAGGGACCATAGACTGAAATCTCCACAAACTGGGAGGTAAGATAAACCTTTAATTTTTTTAAATTGTCTATTTTAGGTGTTTTGTTGCAACAAGAGAAAGCTGACTCACAGAAAAGATAAAATTAAATGTGCATATTCACACATACTAAAACCACCATGATTAATATGGTGTGGGCTCAGGACAGGCATTCTATCAATGTAGCTTTCACTTGCTTGAAAAGGAACAAAAAGCATCAGAAACTAAAATTCCTTTGGTTTTTCGAGACAGGGTCTTTCTGTGTAGCTTTGGAGCCTATCCTCTGGAGATAGCTCTAGAGACCAGGCTGGCCTCGAACTCACAGAGATCCACCTGCCTCTGCCTGCCAAGTGCTGGGATTAAAGGTGAGTGCCACCAATGCCTGGCGAATTTGCATGTTTTTAGACAAGAAGGTATTGAATGTAAGTACACTTTTTAACAGTAACAACCACAACTAATGTCTTTTTCTCCCTAAACTTTATTTTAGGGAGAAAATATGAATGGTTGCCTGCATATATACATGTATACCATATATGTCCAAGGTGCATGAAAGTCAGAAGAGCATGTCAGAGTCCCTGAAACTAGAGGCACACACAGTTGGGAGCTGCCATGTAGGTGATGGGAACTGAACCCAGATCCTCTGCAAGAACAACAAGTGCTCTTAACAGCCAACTCTCCAGCCCCTACCACAAATCACTCCCATCTGTCTCCTCCTCATAGGAGAATATCTAAGATTGCAATTTCAGAGTTTGAGTGTCTCCAAACTTCTCCTTACATATCACATGTAGCAACATACCTCTTAAACACGTTGTTGTTTATTGTAAACTGGGCCCAGTTTTACCTTGACAGTAGTTCAATAGACACATTTTATGGTAATGGGGTGGTTGGCAGATAACTACCAAGAATATATTCATGAAGTATAATTCCAACAGGTGTTAAAAAGTATGATCTAGAGCCACCTCATTTAATTTTCAATATCCACAATTATATATGCAGTATCTTAATTGGCTTAGACTCATTCTTCATTTTCTACAAAGAACTGCTGTCTACTGTAACTGTAGGTGACAAAGACACTCATCCCCATTCAGAATTTACAAGGCACCCATACCTTAATTAACAGATCTTACATCAAATGAGTACTAAACTCACTTAAATTTCAATAAAATTAAAAGTGTATGTTTACATGGTCTTTTCTCTAAGTGCTGGGGTATGAATTGAAGCATCTATTTTACATTTCCCTGGTTTCCAATGATTAAGCTTACAGAACTTTACATTGACACTGAATTATCCAAAAAAAAAAAAAAAACAGAAGCCCTAAAATTCAGTTTTTGGCACTTATTCAATGTAGCAATTACTAAAGTTTAGTGACTACGGCATCAGAGTTTCTGAAAACTGCAGTGGTTCCCAAAATATGAAAACTAGCAACAGTTAATCTCTGGATAAATAAGATCTGTCACTAAAGTGTTTGTGATGATTTTGTGAAATTGCATGGATACAAAATGCTTTCTGAAATTTTTCAGATAGCACTTCTAAGCTTCGTACAGTAAGCTGAAATATGGCTTGTAACTGGAGCATTTAATTCATACACATCATTAATAAGAATAAATATAAATTGGATTTCTGCATTTATAATTTAAATAAATATCCAACACTTCTAGGAGAATATCAAAAAAATGTTGATAACCCTTCGATATGTTTTCTCATCACAAGTATGTAAAGTTCTGCGGCAATCATAAACTCATTACTAACATGGAAGAAAGGGAAAGTGTGGGGTGGAGAGATGACTTCTGCCCTTGCAGAAGAACAGTTTGTTTTCCAGCGCCCAGGTCTCAAAGCTAACAATTGCCTGTAACTCTAGCTTCAGAGCATCAGATGCCCTCAACTGGCCTCTGAAAGTACCTGAACCTGAATGGGTCCCCCATTGCCCCACCAATTCACTGGGCCGAGAAAATGCAATGAAAACAGCTCTTGATTCTAATTTTAATCTGAATTCCGTCACTAAAAGAGTTGCATGGCTGGAGATGTGTCTCTTTATAGAGTTGTGCTGTGTTGATTTCTTTGTATAATTAGAAAGAGAAATTGTACCAACCATTCTTCCATTATCTTTTCCAGTTTTAACATTAAACTGACACTTAAGTGGGAATGCTTTGGGGGATGATCTTTCACCAAACAGAATTGTTCCTTCTGGACACGTAAATCTAATGTGTTCATCTGCCTTCAGCTTATACCCTTCTTGTTGGGTTGAGCTACCACTAACTTCTTCCTGAATTTGAGTAACAAACCTCCGATTGGACACTTCCATCCTCTTCATGAACTCATTGGCCCCCATGTTCTCCCTTTCCGGTAGATAAGCATACACACCCAATCATTGCCCTATTATAAACAAACTGTATTTTTATATTAAAACAGTAAGTCTTTGGTGCAGAATGAAAGAGCCAGAGGATGAGGAGTAGAGGTACAAAATACTATTTTCTGATTATGACATGGTAGTTGTATGACATGGCACATAAGCTCACAGCAGCTTTGGTTACATCCACAACAGCCTGTAGATTACAGCTAAGATTACAGTATGGCTGGAGGTGGGACTCTGGAGGCCCTGCCCTTAACTGATGAGCTATTGGTGGTTGATAGCTGCTAGGGGAAGAAGCAAGACCCCTGAAAGTTTACCCAACACCCATGCACATACATGCATACTAGTTGAACTTAGTGGATTACTTTCTAAAAAAAGAAGACAAAGTTGGAAGAGAGGAATATTGGGGAGGCCCAGGAAGAGTTGAATGATCAAGAAGCACTGTATAATATACGAAATTTCTCAATAATAAAAATATGTTTAAATATATGAACTAATTCAATCAACCCTTCCTTAGCTTTTCTTTGCCCTTTGGGTCTTTAAGAGGGAAGCCATGAGTAAGTTAACCCAGACACTGAAAAACATTGTATGTACTCACTCATAAGTAGGTATTAGACATAGAACAACACTGTGGGATAACCAGCCCACAGTCCCAGAGACATACATGGACCCCTGGAGAAGGGGAAAGCCATGTCTCCCAGCCCTTGTCTTCATAATCTAGCAATTGGGGACTTATCCTAAATCCTGAGGATTATTATCAAACTAACCCCATAACTTCATCTCCTCCTGGAAACTTTGCCATTTTGCATACCATGTTATAAGACCCCAATAGTACATGATACCTAAATGCTTTCATAATAATATCTATGTTGCAAACCGCCATGTTTCTCTTCCTGTAACACAATCTCAGCCCTTAGCATAACTGAGACCATGAGGAAAGTACCATTCAAGACATGAAGATCAGCACATAGGCAGCACCACTTTCAAAAGGAAAACAAAGACCTAATCCATCAAAGTCCGTAGATCTGGGCAAGTCCCTAAATGTACTAGCCTTGCTCTTTGATCTTGATCACTGAGGTGCGTCAATCTAAAATGTGATATCTGTGCTTAAAGACTTACCCCCAAGAAAGGATTGGGGCTGCACTGGGGTCCTGACCACCCAATGGAGTTGCTGTCTTGCTCATAGAGACTTTCCATTGATTTAAATCAGTGTCTGAGTAATCTTCTCTGGTGATTGCCTCTCAACATTTCAACAAGTGACAAAACATTTCTTATATAGAAGTCACTTTTAGTCCTTCTAAGTAGAGAAGAACTGTAAGCCACCACGTGCATCACTTTTAGTGCTTTTAAGTAGAGAACTGTATGCCACCACATGTAGAGGCAAGAAAGGTTGGTAAGAAGATAGGATGAGATGAAATGAGTCTCTGAGACATTGAACATCCTGAACATTCCTTAGCTTACCCACAGTCTGAGCCTTCGGGGACAGTGACAAGCAGCTAGCTAGAAGGTTCCCTCTAGGTACATGCAGAAAGGGCTCTGCAGACTCAGTCACATTTTTCAGCCTAACTGGCTGCCAGTCCCAATGTGACAATTGCAAAGACTCATAGTCTTACCCACATAGGCAAACTCCAAATGTATATATGGAACTGTCTTAAAATAGCAGGCAAAGATTTAACCACTGTGGCCTCATATGAAAGTCAGGCACAGAGATCCAATGATCACAACTCTGTCATCAGGACACTCACAGAAGCATGTGGCTTTAAATAGAAAAAGAACTGTGCACAGGGCGAAAGCTAAGCCTAATTAAATTGACTTGGTCAAACTGTGGTGAAGTTAGACATCACTTCAGTGTCTCAGGAAAGTGGTATATTTGAAAAAGTTTTTACTGCTTAAGAGGGAAAATCAGTTGCCACGAGGTGATGGTTCCTGCTTGGGGGCGTGATCTCATTATAGAGTGACCTGCTAGGCACTGCTGTTCTGAAATCCAGGGTGACTGCTATTTTGAGGCAATGACTGGAAATTGTGTGGAGTCATCTAGGAGATCTGATTGTTGTCAGATTACTCAGTTACTCTTCTTAATCTGACTAATTACAATTACGAAAATAAAAAAAATCAGGCTGAGAAAAAAAAATACTAAGAATGAGACAAGCCAGGTCTCACCCACTTTTAAACAAAGGCTCTCTGACTGATGATACTCTAGGCAAGGTTAGGCAGGTGATTGATCCCAACTAAAAGAGACAGGTACAAAAGGAAGAGAGAGGGAATCAAGATTTTATCTGGTTTTTTATCACTTGATAATTCAAAATAGTCAGGTTTTGTTGTTGTTGTTGTTGTTGTTGTTGTTGTTTTTAGCAAAGTCTGAGTTTCAAGTCTTTGGGTATTAGCCTATTTGGCTTTCTGATATCTTACACTTGCATCATGAGGAAGGCTAAATGAAATGAGTTTCATTTTAACAGCCACCCCCCACTCTACTCTATAGGTGCCACTCTGGGTGGGGGGCGTTGCTGCTGAGCAATGACAGGCTTGGTTCTAACATCAAGCCAGGGGAAACAGGCTGAGCTTTGTTACTTTGGGACTTTGGTACTTTCCTCAGAATTGCTCTCAGGATGTGACATCTATTCATTATTAGGTAGATGCAATATATCTCTTTAAAGAAGAAGAAGGAAGAGGAGGAGGAAGAAGAGGAGGAGGAGGAGGAGGAGGAGGAGGAGGTCAGGCTGGATTCCTTTCACCCAAGGATAAACCTGAATGCCTAGAGATAGTGGGAGGGGTTATAAGTTTCTGATCAAACCTAAGACAAAGCTAACACCATTCCTTCATAGCAATAAGTCAATATTTTTATGTAACTGCAAAGTAATTACAAAAGCATTCAATGGAAACTTAGAAGAAATAAACCTCACTCAAAAGTGACACCTGCGGTCTAAGAGCGTATCTGAGCTTTACCTAACCCATCATTCATACCTACAATCCCTATAGTTATCTTTATCTGTATGTGCCTGCATGAGTTTATGTGCACGACCTGAGTGTAAGTTTCCAGAGAGGCCAGAAGAGGTCACAAGAGGGTATCAGATTCCTTGAGATTGGTGTTAGTGGTAATTTATAAACTACCCAATATGCTGAGGACTAAACCCAGGTCCCCTACCAGAGCAGTAAGTATTAGAGTTATTTTTAATGTTTCTCATTTATTGACTCATTTAATCAATAGCTATGATAATGGGCTAGTTTTCATGTTGACACTGTGCCAGTCCTGGCTCTGGGATATCTGTAGTGGAAAATCCTCAACAGGGGATATTTTCCCAATGCTCCAACAATTCGATTGCACTGCCCTGCCCTGGTGTCTGCAGGAACAGGAGGCACTGAGGGTGTGGAGTAATGGAAATTTAACTCTGCCCAGTTACCCTCATTTACTGCCTTGTACAGTATTTTGTACTTGTACTTCCTGCTCACTTGCTTTAGCTTTCCTGCATAATAAAAAGCTGCTGACCCAGAGGCATGATGTCCAGACTGTTACGGAGCCCACCAGTGTAATGAACTTTTCTTTCCCCATCTGAAAACACCCCATTGACTCAGTTTATAAGAAATTCCGGCAACCTAATATATATGGAAGTGTTTCATTCTGTAATTATGCAAAAGTACTAAAGTAATGTACTTCCAATAGTGCCAAGATAATGTAGGTTCTTTGGCTGTAAAGTACATTGTTAAGGAAATGAGAGAACAGATATATTTGGAAATATGATTATGACATGTAAACCACCATATTTGGGGTTCAATGGTCGACTAGGGCAAAGTTGACAGCATAAAGCTTGAAGACATGGCCACTGTTGAAGGTGGCCAGACACCTGCCAGGTGTGGATCACCCAGGAGCATGCCATCTGAGTCTGGCAGGAGGGGAAACTGGCACTGAAGCAGGTCCTACACAGCCAGCCAGCTTGTTCATGGAGACTGCAGGCAAGAGCATCCCATAAAACCCTATGCTGCTCTTTCGAGAGAATGTCACACAAACATTTGGATTTTACCTATGTGAACAGCACAGTGAATTGGGAATTGGGGTGTGCTGAGACAGAACACATTCATTTTGAATTTGAAATTCTCCTGGATGTTCATCTGTGTGTTCAAATGCAAGTTTGGCTGAGGCCCCCTGTACCTATTGAGCCAGAATTGTTAGCGTTGTATTAGAACAAGACAAGAAGGAAGTAGTATTTACTTTGGACTCCATTACCCTCTATGTCCCATTTTGAATATCGTTACCTCCTCAAGAGGACCCATTTAATCACAAGACTGCATAAAATTAAGTCATGAGAGTTAGGAAGAAAAACAAGAGCTTGTTATTACAAGGAAGAAAACAATGCAAAATATCACATTTTTTATTTTCAATTCATTCACTTATGCTATAAAACCTTACAGTATCATTTGCACTGAATACTGATCTAGGAAATCATGATAAACTGGTGAATAAAAGAAAAAGAATGCTTTCTCATAGTGATATTTATATTCTACTGAGAAGAGACAATAAAAATAAAATATATCAAATATGTTATAGAATTTGTTTTTATGCAAGTAATGACAGTTGTTGCAAAATACATACCTCAGTATCTCACTGGTTTAACCAAGAAAGGTTTATTTTTCCTCATACCATCGTATGTTATATGCTGTGTGCAGACATTCATCTTGAAGCTAAATCATTCGGGAAATGACATCTGAAGTTACCATGCCAAGATACAAACGATGACAAAAAATAGAGCAAAAACTGTCTCCATTAAAACATGGTACAGGTGACTCCTGCTCAGATTTGATGAGTCAAAGCTGGTCATATGTCTTCAAGCTAATTGTAGTGTGGGCTGAGCACTTTAGAGTAGCCCTGAGATACAGGTATGCAATGACTGCCGACATTTGCCTTAGTATGTGAGAAATTCAAAACTACAATGGGAACATAAAGAATAGTAGAAAGGGGATAGGAGTGTCAGGTCAAAGAAGTAAGCTGACTGCACTATTAAGTCAAGCAGTTATGGTAGTTCCTTTGTTTTCATTTATTTATTTATTTTTACATACCAACCACAGTTCCCCTCCCTCTTCTCCTCCCATTCCCCTCCCACCAAATCCCTTCTACCCTTCCCCTCATCTACTCACCCTCCTTCTCTATTCAGAAGAGGTAAGGCCTCCCATGGGAGTCAACAAAACATGGCATATCAAGTTGAGGCATAAACAAGCTCTTTCCCCTTGCATCAAGACTGGGCAAGGCAGTCCAGCATAGAGAATAGGTTCCAAAGAGCAAGCCCATGTACTGTCTTCGTATCTATTCAATATAGTATTCCAAGTTCTAGCTAGAGCAATAAAGCAACAAAAGCAGATCAAGTGGTTACAAATTGAAAAGGAAAAAGTCAAATTTTCACTATTTGCCATTGATGTGATAGGATACATAAATGGCCCCAAAATTTCTACCAGGGAACTCCTACAGCTGATAAACACCTTCATTAATGTGGCTGAATACAAAATCAACTAAAAAAATCATTATCCCTCATATACACAAATATTAAATGGGCTGAGAAGAAATCAGAGAAATATTACCTTTCACAATAGCCACAAACAACATAAAATATCTTGGGGTAGCTCTAACCAAAGAAGTGAAAGACCTATGTGAAAAGAACTTTAAGTATTTGAAGAATGAAATTGAAGAGGGTATCAGAAAATAGAAAGAGTTCACATATTCATGAATAGGTAAGATTAACATAGCAAAAATGGCAATATTAACAATTTACAGATTCAATTCAATCCCCATCAAAATCCCACTCCAATTCTTCACAGGCCTCAAAAGAACAATACTAAACTTCATATGGAAAAACAAAAAAAGCCCAAGATAGCTAAAAAAAATCCTGTACAATAAAGGAACTTCTGGAGGTATCACCATCTCTGACTTCAAGCTCTATTATAGAGCTATAGTAATAAAAACAGTCTAGTATTGGCATAAAAACAGACATGTGGATCAATGGAATAGAATCAAAGACCCTGGTGTAAATCCAAATACCTGTGAGGGTAGTTTCAAATCCTTTGGTGAGTTCAGAAAAAAAATTGAATGTGCAAGAGTCACCCCTCATAGAGAAAACATATTTATGCAGAAACAGTCAAAGCAACGAAGTCATTAGGAAAGTTATTTTGCATTTCCAAGGCATGTCTCCTCTGAGTAAGGGGAAGCAGGCACAAGGAAATAAAGGCATGGTCAGAGGACAAATTTCAGTTTTACTCTCCAACAGGGAGCTTTTCTATATTGTATAATCAAGCTAGTCACCAGGGTGTTGAAAGTAGTCTATAATGCCTAAATAAGACAAAGGAAATGTGGGAAGAGACTTGGTTGCAATAACCCAAGGTCAGATGATAGCAGTTTAACCAGGGTAGCTGATACAAGAATGCTAGGGAGTCTTGGTATTGTGCTGATGTTGGAGACATGTGAGCAGAACTCCCTAACAAGAAGGCAGGGTGCAGGAGGAAGAGAGGAGAGAACAGAAAGCATCACGCCTACAAGCAATCGAGGAGTGCTGGGGAAAGAATCTGGACTGCGGTTCAGAGACAACCCTTGGTAGAGAATCCACGTTGGACATCTGAGGTTCTAAAGGTTATTGAGAGATCAAGAAAACCAAACCAAACAAGAGAAAGATGTGATGGGCACAGACTTAATGCCAGAGAAACAGGGTCAGAAGACAACGTTTTTCTAAAACAAGTACTTTACAAATACGGTGGGCTGCCTAGCCATGGCTATGGAGAAGATGGGTCATTGGGGTCTTGTTGCACAAACACAAGGACCTGAGTTCACATACTAAGAACCTGATTAATGCTAGAGACACAGTATCACACGTAAGCAATCCTTATGCTCCTAAACAAGATGTAAAGCAGAGATAGGGAATTCGCCTGTTCAGGATCCAAAGATCATGCTGGCAACTTCTGTCCACACAGAGGAGCCTGAGTCACCTTTGTTAGTATAGTATTATAACATGCATAATATGATAATCCCAGAAGTACATGTAACTGTGTCTGAGCAGCTTAACGGAGTGGGCTGTCACAGAAGGCTGAGACCAGGGTCAAATCAGAAATGCAGCTAGATTCAGAGATTGCCCCCAGTACCAGGAGGTAAGGTAATATTGAGCCAGGAAAAGACTACTGATGTTAAAGAGACCAAGAAAAGTAGCATAACCCATGACATCACAGAAAATTTAGGAGAGTGTGTGCATGCCTGTATGTTATGTACACCTGCATACACTTGTGCCTATGTATGTAAATCCAGATGTTCGATGTCCCGTTAAGACTGATACTTTTTTCTTTGAGATAAGATCATTCCCTGAACTTGGAGCTAGGCTAGCATGCTGAAAGTCACAGTAGTTCTCCTCTTGTAAGCACAAGGATAATGGGGACAAATGGACAGTCAATGTTTGTCTTGTTTTGGTTTTTGTTTTTACATGAATATTGGGGTTTTCATGCTTGCACAGTAAATATTCTTATCTGATGGACCATCTGTCCTTCCAATTCCTCAGGAATAGAACTTTATCAGTAAAAAGAATCGTGGGGTCCACAGTGCTGTTTTTCCAAGAGCATAGTGTCGTGTAAGTGTCTGACTCAGCTGTGTAGACACAACTCAAATGAAAAATCCATCCAATCTTAGAAGGATTGAATGATGGAAACCTGAGATTGTCCGTATTTTTACCTAGGGACAGTGAATCCATCTAATGGTAAGGGAGACATTCTACTGGCCATCCTGCTTGCATCTGCACTCACTGTTGAGAGGAGCCATCTTTTCCATTGGTCCTAAAGGTCCCTCTGATAAGCTGATATCTGTCTGAACAAGATGAGAGGCCTGGTAACTTGGATGATCAAGAGCAGGAGTGGATGGACCTTCCAAGTCAAGTAAACATCCCTCCTCTCCACTCTAAAAAGATCCAGAATGCCCACTGACACAGGTAAGATCACCATTCCATACTTAGTCTTCTCATTCAGATGCTGTTTTCTGAAAACATCCCATCAGAGCCACATTTATTTAGGAATCCCTTATCCCAGTCTACTTGACATTTAAAATAACATCACCCGACACAAAAACTCTACCAAAAGTTTAAAACAGCAGGAGGTAACATCAAATGAGAATGTATCTAGCTCTAAATATGTAACAGATCTGTGTCTGCTTTGGCTGTGAAATAGATAGGGAGCTGGGGTAAGAATTGATTAAGCATTCTGTTGAGCAGTATGAAACAATGTAGAAATAGTCAAACTAATTAAAAGTGGGACCTTTATCCTCTCTGTGACACTTCCATTCGGAGGTTATAGTCCTTAACTAATGCACTCATTTCAAACACTTTCCTTCCTTTTATATCAAGTCTGAAAGTTTATATGATTACATATTGGGTAATGGTTTGGAGAAGGTTGTAAAATATATGGCATGACATACATGTACACAACTTTAGAGACTTTAAGAAATGCAGAGTATTTGTAATAGAAAAACAACTACTGAAAATATTGAATGAATATTTATGAGCATAACAAAATAAAGAAATTAATATTGTTTCGAGAAAACAGATACAGGTTTTAGATTTTGAAGGAATTACTTAATCATAAGGGAAAGCAACCACATAGTGAAGGAATGAGCCATGAAAACAACATTTGGGGAGAAGATAACAAATCCAGAATACCATAACTTGAAAACTCAATGTTCTGTGGAAGATAGAAGTATCTATAGAGCACACTAAGTTGTAGTTACGGTGGGCGGAACTTACTCAATATCCTTTTTAAAACATACTTTTTATTGAGAAATGTTTACATGACCAGAAAAGCACAAATATTGCATGTGATTTAGTGACTTCTGATGAATTTGTATGCTCATATAACCATGACACCAGTCAAGAGATGGGCTATTTCCACTACCACAAGTTTCTTTTTCCATTTCTATTTGATCCCTTCACCAGATGAAGTAGCTGATTTCTATTTCCATAAATTACATGTGGAGCTCCTATAACATCATGCAAATGAAACCATACATACTGAATTCTCTGGAGTCTTTCTTTGGTTCAGGGTGATATCTGTCTGCTTTCTTTGTGCAGTTGCACATGTCCTAGTGACATTTGAATAAGAAATGCCCCTCCCCCCAGGTTCCTATGTTTGAAGATATGCTTCCTAGCCGGTCCCATTGTCTCAGGAGGTTATGAAAACTGTAGAAAATGAAGAATCATTGGAGAACATGTATGTATCACTAGGGGTAGGCCTTGAGGTGTCAGCCCAGCCTGGCTTCCTATCTACTCTATGCATCCTGCGCATCCTGCACGATAACACAGTGTTCCTACCCCCATGCTTGCTTTCTCGCCATGAGGTCATTTTAATGCAGCATTAACTGACAAGGGGAAGCCCTCTTTGTCAAGGGGAAGTTACTTTGTCAACTGTCTCTTCAAGTTTTTGCTTCTTTTAAATTTTTTATCTGCTACCTGATCATTTATTATAGGGATTAGTTTTACATCCTGGTTTTATGGACTTTGAATATTATTTTTCTAAATCTGGCTCACCTTTTTGTTTTGAAATCAGCGTCTCTCAGCTCATCTCACAATGCTACTGATATTTTTTAGATGGAAGATTGCTTAATCTGTATCACAACAGCACATGGTAAGATATGCTACTCAGTATCTGTGGAAATAAGAAAATGAGTCCACTGTGGATAGAACCAAGATTATGTAGGTCCTGTTTGCACATCTTATTTAATATTCAAGCCATTTTCAGGATGTTAGATTCCTTACTTCTAAGTAATCAATTGGACTTGGAGAAGTTAAATGAGCTGTTTAAAGTTGGGTCTAATATTTTTTCAAGGTCTATTCTAACCTACTCTATATTCTTTCCACTATTGGACACACTTGTTTTTATTGAGAATAGAAAATGATTTAATTCACCTGGATTTTGATACAATTCTCTCTGACACTGATTTTTTTTTTTTTTTAGTTCCCAACACCTGGTGTCATAAAAGCTACAAAAGTAATGAGCCACATTCATTGAAATATAAAGTGACTTTTCCCCTAAATTTTTCCCCTGATAAAAAGGTCACCTTATATTTGAGTTTTAACAAAATCTATTATATTACAGGGGACAGTACCATTTACTTCCTTTTAAGTAGTAAAAATAGTATTTGGAGAAAATATTCAGAAAAAGCCTTCTAGTTTCAAATGCTTATGATGGCCATCTGGTAACTCTGTTTCTTTTTATTAAGCTAGCAAAAATATAACTCCCAATTAGGAATAATTCTGTGGAGATAGCTCTACCTCTTGTGCCGGATTTGGTGTTAGGGCAATGGTAAATATGACACAAGTACATTTGTAAGTCTCTAAATTTTCATTACTCAACACGGGGAAACTTAGATCTTGCCAAATAAACAACAAACTGAGGCCACTACTACATTCCCAGAGCTGTGCTCTCAGCAGTGACTCAGGTGACCTAGTTGCTTCTAATTGTTGTCACCAAGAAACCCTGTGCTAGGGTAGAAATACATGGCCCTTTTGTTTATATGGTGTTGGTCTGCTTGCATAGTACCAAAGCTGATTTGTATCACTACAAGCAGAAATTGTGTAGGTAGCCATACTTAAAATATTTTCCACAGGACTCTTTTCATAGAATCAGCCAAACAACCCACCAATTGAGAAAGGGAACCTAGTAATCTATAAATGAAGTGCCTTGCTTCTGCTAGGACTTTACTGGCAAAGATCCATCACACAGTTCCTAACACCTGGATAGAAAGAGCTGGGGAATGTGGCTTTGGCTAGGAAGCTGTTTTCTCGTGATTATTCTGAACCCTGGAAAGTAGAGCATGTATTTCTGGTGCACACTAGCTGATTCTGTAGCAGTTGTCATCTTAAACAAACCTTTTAGAGATCTATTGAAAAAGCAATAGAGATCACACATATGCATGCTTAGGATGAATGAAATTCCAAATATCCAAAAGCTGGGACTTAAGATAAAATTTTCAGCGACAGCTCTATACATAGATATAAAAATTGCAATATCTCATACTAGACAGCAAGATAAAATGGCATGAAAAAAATTGTGTTAGATGATTCGCAATGCTGTTACAAGCAATGGCAAAGGTGCTGATAGAAAAAAAAAAGTATGTGCAGAGTTCAATGAAGCCTACAGATAGTTGTGTAAACAAGCAACAGTCTCAGTTAGCATATTTCATGTTCTTTAAAAGTTCATCATTCCACATAAAACCTAACAATAACTAGGCATTTAACTAAGTCATCTGGACGCCTAAGAGTTTGTCATTCAAAAACAAATAAAATAAGCCAATGGTGGCGCATGTCTTTAAACCCAGCACTCGGGAGGCAGAGAGAGGTGGATCTGGGTGAGTTCAAGACCAGCCCGGTCTACAAGAGCTAGTTCCAGGACAGCCTCCAAAGCCACAGGGAAGCCCTGTCTCAAAAACTGAATAAATAAATAAATAAATAAATAAATAAATAAATAAATAAATAAATAGTGTTTGTCATTCAAGGTGCATGGTGACACACAGCAGTTGTGCCACATGGTTTGGTCATGGGGTCGATAGATGGTAGCATGCGAGTGAAGGCATTGTGGCAAGCACAGGTCCTCTCAACTCCCACCCTCTGTCCATGAGAAGCAGGAGCCTGACTCTCCTGACAGAATGGGATGCACAAAGAGTCCTCCTTCTGTAGGAACTGGTTTCACTGTGTATTCTATATTTATAGCCTGGTTGGTGAAGGTGATCATCTAGCCTTCCTTGAAACAATGTGCATGCTCTCTGAACCAAGAAATAGCTTTTGGTGTTTTCCTTAGGCCGTCTAAAGAGGATATATATTGAACTACCAAGGCAGGCTTAGATTCATACTACAAAAGGGCAGATAAGAACAAGAGTAAAATCCTGTGTGAAGCGGCCTAGCTTCAGAATGATTATTCTAACTGTAATGAAGTTCACTGAGATGTGCAGACTTTGGATATGGTTGCTTTGGATATGGTTCATGCTTTTCTTGATTTGCAGATCCTTTAAAATAAAGTTTTAATTAAAATCATTTATTTACACAAAGAGGAACCTCCCAGAGTCTTAGAGCACTGACCAATGCTTGCTGTCTTGATGTTTAGGGCAGTCAATGATTTTAATCGCAATATTTTCAGTTGACAGATGTGAATATTGCAACACCACTCGACTTTATATGGCATAAGTGCACCGTAAGTCTTATATGAATTCTACTTATAATCGGTGGGGAGAGGATTGCAGAGTTGTGATAGACTCAAAGTTCTAGCCTTTGTTGAAAACTTTTTATTAAATTAATTGCTGCTCGTTCAAAAGACAATTTAGAAATCTTGTTAGATTTTATTTCTTCATATGTTCTTTGTCTTTTTAAAATAATATTTTTAATATTTTTATCATATGCATATGGAGTTTCAGGCAGTTGTGAGTTACCCGAGGTGGGTGCTGGGAACCCACCAGCTCCGTGGGAAGAGCATCAGCACTCTTGGCCACTGTGTCATCTCCCAGTCCTCCTATCATGTTTTTGCAACAGTCCTGCACCCACATGATTTCTTTGAGTAATGCTGATTCTACTTTATGAATCAAATGAAAAAGAAAGCAGAGCAATGGTTTACTAGGCTAGGTATGTGCATGAAACTCAGATATCTGCATTTAAGTGAATCACATCAAAGAAATGATGATTTCCCATTGAACTGTGCAAACAAAATAGAATATTTAAATGGAACAAAGTATGCTACCAACATACCACCATCACATATTTTTACATTAAAATGTAGTCCTTACGGGAGATCTATGAACTTCCATCTTCAGTTGCAAACTAGAGTTAATGTGGGTGATAAAATTCTTCATATTGTCTTACCTTTATTTTATTATAATTGGTTTTCAAAAAACCTTAATGTTCAAAATGCCAAGATGTAACCTGAGATTTTCTCTGGCCCTGCTAGGTCCAGCTCCCGTTCTCTGCCCCAAAGAAACACACAAATGCTATATTTGTTATTAAGTTGTTGGCTGTTGGCTGTTGGCTAAGGTTTCTTATTTGCTAGCTCAGTCTTAATTATTCACCCATTTTCTAAAAATCCATGTATTTCTTCATGGCCTTATCTTACCGTAGAAAAGGTCTGGGCCCGTTAATCCATTAGGGTCTACATCGTGTCTGTTCAGTGTCTCTGCAAGAGAAGAGAGAGATTTCCTGCTTATATTATGATTCTGTCTGCTATGTTACTTCCTGTCTGGATCACAAGGCGACTTCTCTTTACTACATTCCCCAGAATTCCCCTTGTCGCCTAGCCTTGCCTATCTTGCTTCCCTATTGGCCAACAGTGCTTTATTCATCAACCAATAAGAGAAACATATGTACAGAAGACTTCCTCCCTCAAACTGCTGCTGTAATAGACTAGGAGAACCACTGAAGACCCGCCACTGACACTCACACTTGAGTATCTCGAACACTGCATCACATCTCCACACAACAGACATTATCGAGTGTAACCTATTACTGCCTTTGAAGACAGTAAACCTGAGACACTGAGGCTAGAGGGATGGTTCAGTCAGAATACTTGCTAAGCAAGCATGAGAACCTGAATTCAGATGCCAGCATCCTCATACAAAAAAGCAGAATGTGGTCAAGCACATGTTCCAAGTTTGTGTTTGTAGCCTCAGCGCTGGGGAAGGGAAGAGACAGGGGGATTACTGTAACTCAATAGCTGCCAGCCTGGACTTTGTTTCATTGACAACACTGCCTCAAGAGAATAAGGCAGAGGATAGTAGAAGAGGAGACATGAGTTCTCCTCTGGTCCACACATAGGCACATAGGTACTGTGATTATTTTGTAAAAGTTTAAAAAAAAATAGAAAAAAGAAAGAAAAGAAACCACAAGATGGAAACTGGTGCCAGAGCAATGGAATACGGACTATAGAGAGCATAAAGAGTATATTAACCATAGAGTCTTATTACCGAGCAGGAGAAATACTTGTATATTTGATTTGAGTTCCTCTAAAGAGATAATGTATTACTGGCAATCTCAGCATGAAAATAGCACTGCTTAGTATTCTATAATTTATCTTCAGTGTGATAATTCCTATACTTGTTATGTATGTATGTATGTATGTATGTATCATGTGTGCACATGTACACATAAGACACAGTCACATATATATGGACACAAGAGATACACAAGTACAATGATGTTCTTAGCACGAATGAGTATAAAAATTCATTTTAGTCTTATATGAAGCTAATCTCAGCCAGTGGGATGCCTCAGTGTGGAAAAGTAGTTGCCATGCAAGCCAATGGCGTAAGCTTGATCTTTGGAACCTACAGTGGAAGGAGAGAACTGACTCCCCAAAAGTCATCTTATGATCACTTCTGACTATTTTGGCATTTACATGCCTGCACCCCCCAACACACACACAACAGTACATAAAATAAAGTAAACCTCATCTATATTCCTTTTAAACAAATGATACATCCATGTTCCCATTAGTTTTGTTTGCAATTTTGTTGTTTGAGACAAAATTGCAACATATCTCTGATTGTACTTGCACTCATTCTACAGGAAAGGAAGATCTTGAACTCTTGATGCCCCTGCCTCTATCTTACAAGGGCTGGGGGTATGGCATGTGACATCACAACCAGGTTGTTCTTTCACTCTTTTTTATATTTGATCATGTCATACATGAGTATTGCACTTACATCATTTACACCCCTCCCTCAAACTCCTCCTGTGTCTCAGTGCCTTAAAAGTCTTCTATTTAGTAATTCTGAAAAACATTTTACTTCAATATTAATAAAGTACATCTGTCAGAGTCCAAACATCAAGAACATTAACATACAAATTAGATGTAAATTTAGGTAATATTTTATATCATTTTACCCATTTGTGGAATGACAAGTATAGTATGATATATATATATATATATATAAATATATATATATATACTCATATATATACTCATATATATGTGTATATAATAAATGGTAAATACAATATGGTATATATACAGAAAAGGGGATCTTGTGCACTGAAGCTTCTCAATAACTTTGAAAGTCAGCTCCATTAGCAAATGCTCAGGACCCAAGACAAACCAAATTCTTGACAAAGACTTTCACAAAGGAAATCTATGTGTGGCATGGGGCTGATTAGGAGTATATTATTGACAGAGAATAGTCTACTATCACTAAAAAAAACATCAGTTCTATCTCATCCAGTTGAGGGCCTGAAGTGTCCTGTAGCCCGACTTGAGCTCTTGGTGGGAACTGAACCTGTTTATAACACCTTAGAAAAGGAGTGAATGCAGATTGGTCTAATCATTCCACCCGAGTGTGGAAGCAAATTCTGCCTCTTAGTTAGGAGTGGTTAATAATACTCCTGATTCTCATCATGTTGAACAAACACCTCTTAAATTGCTGTCTGTAACATTCAGCTCTGTCTCAAGGACCAGAAGGCAGTAAGGACAAGAGATTTAGTGAATGCAGGGAGTGAAGCCCACAAAGAAAATTGTAAAGAAGAGCCTCTTCCACAGTCTCCAGCCTTAGTCAGCCTTACCTATGCCTCTAGATTTAAACATGTCTCTTAACTGAAAAGAATGTTTCTTTTTTAATGTTTGAATTTGAAAGACAATAAAATAGGCATAGCCCTGTCTATCTCCTCCCATGGCATTGTCCAAATCATTCCTTTTTCCTTCAGCCCCACCCTGGCCTTTATTAATCCCTCTTAGGTTTATTGCAATATATTACTAAAATGTCTTTCTCAGATTCCATTTGTCGATATCATCTGTCGATCTCCCAGCTGCTATGTAAGCACCAAATATTGCTGTCATCATGTCACAGCCAGCCTGTAGATCAATTAACTAATTTCTACAGCCAAATCCCATTTTGTTCATGTGGTCATGGTTTCCCACAGCCTGCAACATTGTAAAGCAAGATTCATTAAACCTAGTCTCTAGTCGGGCAGTATTGTGTCCCCCCCCCCAAAAAAAATTACATTTAAGTTACTTTGGTCCAGGAAGAAGCTCTTTGCTTGTTTTGATTTTTTTGTTTTTAGCAGTGTTTTACTTTGTTTCTGTATAAATTCTGCATGTCCTCCAAGCCTAGTTTCACTTTCCATCCCATCTACTAACTTTTGTCCAAAGTTGGTCAATATTTCTCCAGTTCACAACTTACCAAAATCACTTAATCACAGGCAAGTGATTTTGAGCTTGAGAAGGCTACTATGTGTGACACAAACACCTGCATTCTGCCTTCTAAAGGACATGGGAATATCTCTAATACAGAATCCTTTGGATAAGATGGCAGAAAGCCAACCCTGACTGAATATTCACTTTGGTGACTATAATTGTGCCACCATTTTTCTTTGCCCTGGAGCGCTTAACTACAGCCAGTAACTGCTATAAGGGACTTGCATGTTCCACTGTTTGATGTGAGCACTGCTTTAAAGCCAGGACCATGCTTCAGCAGGGGCTACAGAGATCTGAGTGGCCTGTGCCACTACCTGGTACCATGGTGACATCTGGGCCAGAGCTTCTACAACTTAGGGCCATGTCCGGGTCCATGGCCCTACTGCAGCCAGGGTCTTGTTGATGTCCGTGGCTCCTGTTACCATTGAAGGCCTTGCAGATGCCCAAGGTCTGGTCTGCCACCTGAGGCCATGTTGGTATTCAAGGGCCATGCTGCCTCTGGGACCATACCAATCTGAGTGGCCTGTGCTGCCACCTGGGACAATTGTGACATCAAGGCCTGGTTGTTGCTGAGGTCCAAAGTGAGGTATATGGACCTATCCCAGCCGGAGTCTGGGTTGAAGTCCAAGGCCCATATGGTCACCAAAGGCCTGGGGCCTCTGTTGCAACTTGTGGCCTTGTTGGTGTCCTGGAGATGTGCTACCAACATCCTTGCTGATCGCAGCAGTCTGTGCTGCTGCCCAGACCCATGGTGTTGTCTGGGTCTGAGCTGCAGCCACGGGCCGTGCCTGGGTCCATGGTCCTGCGGTAGCTGGGGTCTGTGTTGATGTCTGTGGCCCATGTTACCGAGGGGGGCATAGGAACCGTGCATGATGAACTCAGAGGGCCATGCTGAGCCGAGCCTGGCTTTCACTGGCCCTGAGAAAGCTGGTCTTGCCCCTCACTGGACACTGCAGCAAGAGGTCTCGATCCTCACAAGAGAGCTCCCTCTTCCCCACCCCACCCACACTCAGGAGAGAACTGGCCCTGATAGCATAGGCATAGAAGAATAGGCTTCAGTCACCTTCCAAGTGGGGCAGCCCCAGTGGCATGGACAGGCCAGTTAACCTGACACCAGGGCCATATTCTTCCAGGGCTTTGGGACAGCCCGCTCTATCATCTGCCCCCGTCCTGCTGGAGCCTAGTGCTGTGGATCTACACCCTAGGGATATCCATGACTTGGGGCAGCAGCAGGATATCTGAGTGGAGTTTCGATGAGGATCCAGTGGCGATGATGTACCAGAAACCAGAGGCCTTGAAGCAGACCAATGACTGGCTGCAATGAACATTTGCAGAAAGGCTAACTGAGCAAAAGGGTAGACTGTGTGAAACACTGCAGCTTCTAGTACCACTAAGACTAATGAAGAGGGGTTGGAGAGGTGGGAAGGACAGAGGGTGAAGAGTTACTTTTTCTTTTTGTTTGTTTGGTTTGGTTTTAATTTTTTTTAAATTTTCGTTCTGGGGGAGTTGCAGTGAGGGGGGCAGGATATGGAGGGACTGAGCCATGAGAGGAATTGGGGTGCGTGCTGTGAAATTTCCAAAGAATCATTAAAGAAATTATGGTAAGAAAAAAAAAGCAGATGGGCCTTTGAGCAGATGTGGTAAGAGGTGGAAAAAATTACCATGTCAGAGCGTTACTCCTGTTTGTGTGTTTGCAATGGAGTCTTGAGTAATAAAGTATTATTCCCCAGGACAGTCAAGTGTCCCTTTCCTTGTTTCAATTAGCGATCCAATTTGTAGTTTTCTCTGAGAGCTCATAATTTAGCATGGCATTTGCAACAATTACTGTGACTAGAAGCTAGCCACAGTGCTAATGTGTTATCCTGTCACTATAATAATATATAATAATGTTATTCTTAGACTTACTTGTAGTAATTATGTTTATTTAGTTGGGAAACTAGAAGTCAGTGATAAACTTTAAAAAAAAATTGAGTAAAGTTTAATGAGTTAAAAAATAAATAGAAATTCAACTTAAAATATTACTCTAAATTTTTGACATTTTGGTGGCTAATTTTGAATATTTTAAGATAATTATTTTAGAAAAAGTGAACTTTTTTCTTTTTAAATGCATTTTATTCTTTTCAATTAAGATACAATTACATCATTCCCCCTTCCCTTTGTTCCTTCCATCCCTTCCCTTGCATCCCCATTGCCCTCTCTCAAGTTCATGGCCTGTATTTTTCTTCTTTTTTTTGTTTTTAATGTGTTTACTTATTCTAACATACTTTCAACTCAGTTAACTAATACATGTTTCTATTCATTAGTATTTTAAGTCTTTATTATATCAAGAAAGAAAATCATGTGACGATTCTGGCTCAGGATACCCTGTTAATGGATTTGCTGAAAAGAAGGAAATAACAAATCTTATGGAATAAACATAGTGGATTATTAATTTATACCTTTATTTACTTTATGATCATTTAAATCCTAACTAGACTACTAAAATAACATCAATGACTTTGTAAAGTAACTAAAATTAGTCTTGGCATTTTTTTTTTTTTTTTGGTTTTTTGAGACAGGATTTCTCTGTATTGCTTTGGAGGTTGTCCTGGAACTCACTCTGTATACCAGGCTGGCCTCAAACTCACAGAGATCTACCTGTGTCTGCCTCCCAAGTGCTGGGATTAAAGGCTTGCATCACCAATGCCAGGCCTTAGTCTTGGTATTCTACCACTTTCCAACTATTTGATTCCAAATAGCATAAATGACTTCTTTCATTTAGATAAACACCATTTGTCAATGAAAAAGGAGTAAACATTTTTTATGTTTTTCAATAGTTTTCTTACCATTCCCTAATTAAAATCAACAATGTAAGAAATCTTTACTTGTTATACCTCAGAACTTAAAGTTTTGAGACTGGACATAAAAACTATTGGACCTCCATCAAACAGTGACTTATGTGGCAGAGACCTGCCTTTACCCCCTTTTTGCCTCTCTAGTTGATGCCACTAGTTATTATATTGAGCAGCTTGTTGGTCATTTAATAACTATTAGCTGATTGGAAAAGAGATCAGAGGAAACAATTAGAAACTAATACTGAATTAGATGTGATTTCATTATAAGCCCTGGATACAGGCTGACTATGGTGACAAGGTGACTATGTCTACCCATGTGAGATGATGGCACCCTGTGAAGGGCATTACTGTAGACCTGGGAGCAAGCAAAGGCTGCTCTAGTGAGGCTTTGTACGGTTACAGCCTGACAGAAAGCTGGTGAGCAAGTGCCCTCCTGACAGAACCACTAGGTTTTACAGCTGTGCAGCAATGCTCAATGCTGTTTAATTGGAAATGAGGTGAGTAATACGTGGGTTCTCAGAAGCACAAGCACACTTAATCTTTTCTTACTGATGTACTTTACAGTCACGTCAAACGCTTTCATTTCCAGACCTTCAAGGGGTTTGCTCAGAATCGATTCTGTGGTGAGCAGAAATGAAGAGCTGCCCCCACATGCCATCGTTGAAGGGGATCAGCATGGTGGTTAAAGCTAGTTGGCACTTAACCACAGTCACTTGGCGATTAAGCAATAGCTTCATTTTTAAAAAGTTAACTGAGTGCCAAAACCACTATTTTATAGTTATTTAGTTTTCAAAGTCTTTGTCAAACACTAGCCAAACATTGTAGTTAAAGAGACTATGTACAGGGACTCTAAAGCTGCAAACAACAGCATCCTGGCTTCTCTCTTGAGTGATCTTTGGTCATTTAATAAATATTTATAAGACAATGTTTAAGATCATTTTGTTCTTGGAAAACACAATTGCAATATCCCTCAATGGTCAAGAACATGGTTTTCTAGAGCCTGTGTTTTCTCATTATTTATTCCAAAATGCATGCATTGTATTTTTATGTACACTCTTCAACAGCTGTTTGTGAATGGAGGAGTTACATGATGGCCAAGACTCACAGAAAGTAAGGTCTCAAAAGTAGTTACTGTTAAGCTCCATTTCACATTGCTTTTCTTATAATTTGAGTTAATGGATATAAATAAATCTTATTTGGTACTTAATATATATGTCAATACTTCAAGTTGGATTACATACGGTTAGGCAAAAAAATCTAAAAAGTATTGTAAGTTCAAGGACTCGTAATTAGTACTAATTACTGAAAACTGGATCTATAAAACATGATTAAACAGGAAACAGCTCTTCTTCCATATCCTCTTCTCTCTGCTTTCCTCACTAATGCAAAAGCTGTGTAATGGGGTCAGGCAAGTTCGGCATTTACATAGGAGTGAGCAAGGGGATAGGAGGGTAGCTATGGGGACTAGAGTCCATGGCCCATGCAAGAGAAGAAGGTGTGTGTCCACAGGAAGGGTGTCCTACTGTGGTATCCTGGAGCCAAGTCAAGTTTAAAGACGTGTGTCCACTCAGATGGGACCAAGTGCTAACAAAAGAGCCCAAGTCTGATGAATGGGGCACCTACACGGGCACTTTGGCATGTGTGTGAGGGCAAGGGCATGGGCACGGCAGAGGGTGGAGTCCAGCAGGTGATACCAGAGCCAGGCAGAGCAGTGTGGGCATTACATACACAAAAGGCAGGGTCACTGGTGAAAGTTTAACTATAAGACCAACAGGCAGAGAGGCAGATTGTGACAGATGTATCAAGTATATTGAAACTAAGTCTTCCTATTTTTGCAGAAAAGACTACATATATGAGAAGAAACATAACTTAAATAAATCCAATAGTACTATGATGAAAGTTAAGGTGGTGACTTGTTTCATATGTTTGCATATATACACATATAAGATTCACATGTGTGTATAAATATAGATAGTAAGGCATATTCACATATAAATACAGTCACTTATGTTTCTTAGCCTTGTTCACTGTGAGAACGTCTGAAAGCAAGACCTCTCAAAAGAAAGGAGCTCCTCTGGTGCCCAGAACTGGTTTCCAAACACGATTCTACTACATTCCATGAGATGTTTTAAAATCTCTTAGGAGAAGCAGTCATGCTAGGTACTAAGTTTAGATGAGCCTTGTGCTTTGGGCTGTATTATTGAGGAAGACAAAGAGAAAGACAAAGATGGCTCAAAAGATGCACAAGTTTGTTTGAAGAGGCTGTCTGCAGGAGCACCAGTGTAAGTAAAATTACTGGAGTATGACATATTGGCTAAAATAGAAAAAATACTGATATAGAAATTGAAAAGAATGATAAGAAATGGAATAACTACAATTTTAAAAACATGTCTTGAAAAACATTTCTCCTCTTATAGAGGAGCACAACAGAACCCACTTTGATCAGGTGATCAAATAAACCACCAGAGATAAAATAAATCAAAACTGTGCACTACATAATAGGTAAGTAGCAACTGTCATGTTCAAATATTGGCACAAAGTTGTAGCAACTAAAAACTAAGTCATGAGGACTCATCTGGAAAGAGAAATTAAAGTAAATTTATAATCTTCCTATAACCTTGAGGAGTACCAGATTGTGATTAAGAGACATTTCCAGATTGTCAAACAGAGTGTGGTGGTTTGAAAGAAAATGACCCCCCAAAGGAGTGGCACTATTAAGAGGTATGGCCTTGTTGGAGTAGGTGTGGACTTGTTGGAGGAAGTGTGTCACTGTGGAGGCGGGCTTTGAGGTCGCATATGCTCAAGACACCACCCAGTGTCTCAGACCACTCTCAGCTGCCTGCCTATCAAGATATAGGACAGTCAGCTCCAGCACCCTGTCCCCCTGCTTGCATGCCACTTTGTTGCACCATGCTGATAATGGACTAAACCTCTGAAAATGGAAGCCGCCCCAATTAAATATTTTCCTTTGTAAGAGTGGCCATGGTCATGGTGATCTCTTCACCACCATAGAAACCCTAACTAACATAGAAGCTGGTACCAGGGACTGGGGCATTGCTGTGATAGACCTGACCATGTTTTTGTTTGGAGGAATTTGGAGTTTGGTACATTGGGTTAGGAAAGCAGTGGAATTCTTTAAGCGCTGCTGGGCTATAGTAGTAGGAGCCTGGAAGACAGAAGTGCTGAGCATGATTCAAACTACGGGCCTCACTCAAGAGGTTTCAGAGGAGAAGAACTTTACTGTGTGTCCTAGAGATCTATTGTTCTTAGGATACTTTAGCCAAGAAAGTGGCTCCTTTTTGTCCTTTTATGAAGAGTCTGCCTGAAGCTAAAATGAGGAGATTTGGATTCATTCCATTGACAAAGGAAGTCTCAAAACAGCCTAGTATAGACTCTGTCCTGTGGTTGCTAGTGATCATGCTTATGAAGATGTATAATGAAAAGGAGAAAAGGAGCACCAGGAAGTGGAATGTAGCTAAATCCTGTGTTCAAGGAGATAAACAGACTAAGAAACAGAATACAGGGAGTAGTGACCTCAGGGCAAGATCCCTCCCATTTCCAACATGTGAAAAAGAGTTAAAGGAAAGCTTAAAGCAGAGTGTGGTGGTGCACGCCTTTAACCCATACTAACTCGGAGGGCAGAGGCTGGTGGATCTCTGTGAGTTCGAGGCCAGACTGCTCTACAGATCCAAGCTTTCCCAGGGAACCGTCCAAAGAAGAAAGCTGATGAAGATGTAACTGAATGAGGGGACCATATTCCAGCCCCAGTAATCAGTAGAACTGGGTAACTTCAGCCACATGGTCTGGAGTTAAGGGTAGAAGAAATGGGCTATGGAATTTGCCTCTATGACTAATGAAAGTTGCTTGGGCCAGGCATATGTCAGGAGTGTCCCTGAATGGAGGCCTAGAGAGGCCATTGTGTGAAGCTGTGAAGCTGAAGCCAGGATTGCCTTAGAGACCCCAACATGTTGGAGATGCAACAGCCATGGAATACCTGCCTAGGAGACCTATTAACGGGGAGTGGAACCAGCCCAAGAGAAAGAAATGAGTTTCCTTCTGAAAGGAGTCTCGGGTGTGGTATGCATTTTGACATCAGACATGGAGATGCAGAGTCCGGTGTTTGCCCAGCTGGTTTTTAGTCTCACTTTTGTTCAGAATCTCCTCCCTCCTTCCCTATTATTTGGAACAGTAATGTACATCCTGTGCTGTTATAAGTAGGAAGTATGTGATCAGCTTTTTGGACTTTGATTTTGCAGGTGACTACAGTTAAGAGATTACATGAATTTCAGAAAAGACTTTGAACTTTAGACTTTTGGGGATTTTGAAGTTGGACTGAGTGCATTTTTGCAGTTTGATATGTCTACAAGCCTTTGGGAGCCAGGGAGTAGATTGTGGTGGTTTGAAAGAAAACGGCCCCAAAGGGAGTGGCATTATTAGGAGCTTGACCTTGTTGGACTGTGTGTGGTCTTGTTGGAGGAAGCAGGTCACTGTGGAGATGGGCTGAGAGGTATCATATATGCTCAAGGTACAGCCCAGTGTCTCAGACCACTTCCTGTGGTCTGCCTGTCAAGATGGAGGACTGGCAGCTCTAGCACCATGCTTGCCTACACACTGCCATGTTGTACTGAGGTTTACAAAATGGAGTCAGAGATAGGTTGATAAACAATAGTTTATTGGGGAAAAGTACTCACACAAGGAAGCCATGGACCAGATTTGCACCAGAGCAGGACAGACCCTGAAATACTTCCTAGTCAGCTCAGCCAGGCAAAAGAGAGCCTCGTGCACGCCTCCCTCCTTCTTAAACATTGTTATGTAACTCTGACCACATCCAAGCAAGCATGGTCAGTGGCATTTGTGACCAGGCCCAAGGGGGTGTTGTCAGCTGTACCTCTAATCAGGATTTCTCCCTACAGTGTTGCTCCATGTTGACAATGGACTAAACCTCTGAAAATGTAAGCCACTCCAATTAAGTGTTTTCCTTTGTAAGAACTGCCATGATCATGGAATATCTTCACAGCAATAAAGACCCTAACCAAGACACAGAGAAATACTTCAACGGAGCCCAGACTGTGGTTGTAGAAGAAAATAAGGGAGTTACTAATAAGGAATAACGAAGCTGTTCCTGGTCTGAGGTGGAAATAGCAGCAGCTACTTCCTGGTTTACTTCATGGCACAGCTATCTGCATTGTGATTTTATGTCCATTAAATTTTCTGTTTTGAAGGGAAGATTTTCAGGAGTGGCAGGCCATAAATCTAGCAAGCTTCTCTCAAATGGTTTTAAACAAAACAAAATAAACAAACAAAATAAGTTTCCTGAAGTCTTCTTATAACTTTTTCCATTAGCCCAGGATTGTCCAAAAATAAATATATAAATAAATAAATAAGAGTCTGGTCTCAAAATATACAAAAATTCTCCTCTTAAGAGATAACACAAAATAATCTCAGAGAATCTCTAAACTAATTTAGAAGAATTCTATTCCCTTAGCTGATTTTGGATTCCCATTTTCATTTAGATAATATGATCAGAGCCCTTCTTGAAAGCCTAGGTAGTAAGTTATTACTAACGCAATATGGAAACTCCATCCAGACTCACTGGCACCTATATCCGTCATGCCTAAATTTCCATAAGTGGAAAGTTGTTCCTGTGAGCTACAAAGACAGACTTTTTAAAAAACACTGTGTTAGAATGTAATATCTTGGATTGCAGATGGAAGATGACTGACAGAAAAGGGCACATGTACAATCAAATGTGCACGACAACCTCAACCTTCCCTTCTCCAAGGAGCCAGGAATCTATCAGTGTGACCACAACTGTCTAGTCCAATCCACTTCTACTTTTATTCTGAAGAATTTCATCCCGCCAGAGAGGAACCTGAGAGTGGGTTTGTCTATTTCTGCACATTTAGATTTTGACTTTTCCTATGGGAAAAAAAGGAACAGAAGTGTCCACTAACAATTGCATTCCAGGAAGGATGTTGGGCATAACTCATGAATGGGGTCAACAGGCCGTCTTCAGAGCTTAACTTGCTAGGGCCCTTCTTCCTTGTAGCTACCTCAAAGGTTCCCATTTACCAGGACAATCCACAGGAAGAAACTGAGTAAGAAGGGAATAATATTCTTCCACTTAATCTTGGAGAACTTGGGATCACACAGGACCCCTTCCAGGGATTCAAGAGAGTTGGAAGAAGCCACACTACAGCTTAGCTTTTCGACATTACACACCTGTGGTTCTCCTTCAACTTCTTCACTGATACCTTTTCCCCCAAAATTCTATGAACATTGTAAAACACAATCTATGGCAGTGGGGGGGGAGAGAGAGGGGGGGGGGAGAGCGCTTTGTATTTGGTGAAAGAACTGCTCATTGCTGACCTGTAAAATGGGAGACATGGAGCCAAGAATCTCCCAATATGAGGAAAAGTTCAGCGGTTAACAATTTCTTTCACAATGGATCTACATAAACAAGAGTATATTTGAAAGGTTCAGGCATTGACGCTGACCTGCTTGTACCTCTTTAAGAGACAAAACTCACGCCCTGTCAATGGGTTGGGCTCGCACAGTGCCATACCACATACTTGTATTATGGACCTGTGTGAGGGCTCTGCGCATGCATGAAGCCTCAGTGCACACTCTCAGCTTTCCCTTTAAAGCTCTGTACCTCTCTCCTCTCTCTCCTCTCTTTCCCATGGTTGACCACTAGCTCTCTCTCTCTCTCTCTCTCTCTCTCTTCTCTCTCTCTCTCTCTCTCTCTCTCTCTCCCTCTCCCTCACAGATAGTGAACAGACATTTCTATTTTGTCACACAGATGTAAGCATCTGGTTGTCCAGTACCTACCTATTCATGTCAAGGAGTGCCCTGGCTCAGAGCTTCCACTTGGCTATGTCAGAAAGGTTCCATTCACTGATGCATCTCTAATTTCTGACATTTTTCTATATACCTATTTCGGTGCTACTTAGTACTCTCTGATGTTGCCAAGTCTGTGAATACAATGATGCATAGATGGCCTACAGAGAACCATCCACTCTCAATTTGTAGAAGGAAAACAGCTCTCCCCAGTAGCCATCTCTGGTTCCTAAGAGTAAAAGCCTCAGAGCAGTGGCAGGTGACTTCTACAAGCATCCTTCACCATGGTTCACAAGGAAGTAAATCTTAGTATGTAGTCAATTCCAGTAATGGAGTTGCTGTACCACAGCTAACCCGGTGATAATGAGATCCTTATTTTTCTTACGGTACTTTGGTAGATATGAGTATTCCCTGTGGGATGCTTTCTTGTGAGCACATGTTCTCCCAAAGTGAATTCCATTAGACTATTTTCTGTCTTGTGGCAAAGCCTAACAAACCTAGCAACTGTCTCTATCCTTCAGATTTCAGAGAACTGAACTCCTCAAATGAAGCCTTGCCACAGTCTGCTTGCTGCCTTTGTTCCCAGTGGTGTGCTATTTCTGCTGCAATTCCTGCCCATTTGGGAACAGAAAGGGATCCTGATAACTACCTTACAGCCTTCTAAGGCACTGTTGTGAGACATTCATTTTGGTTAGGCAGATTTATAAGGTCGGTCTTCTCTTCCCTCTGAGCAAATTGTTTTCCTTTTGGCCTCTTACTAATATGGTAATAAGCATGTGTGTTCTTTATCAGAAATGTGAGAATTTTGAGCAGTACCTTTGAGATGTTAGATTTACTAATATAATGTGGAGGCCTCTGGAACCTGGCTTCACTTCAAACATCACATTGTCACCCTCCTGCTGACGGGTAGCAGCCACTTAATAAAACAGCATATTATATACGATGGGCCAAATGCCCATAATGCTTAGCACAAATTAAGAATATTTTGTTTTTAATCTGGAAAACAAATGTAAAGGACAATTGGGATGACCAACCATTGCTATAACAATTGTAAAACCATGAATACAAATACTTGGATGTTTAGTAACCAAGTTTGAGCTCTAGACCTCTGACATTTCCATCATCAATTGTCAATCTAGTGTATAACAAATTAACTGTCATAAAACTCACATTAAACAAAGCAGAGTCGCTGGCAGTGGACTTACAGATCAGGAGCCATGACAATCAGCCAATAGCAGCTTGCAGCAGGAAAATGCCCCAGTGGAATTAAACAGCAGTCTGTGTGAAATGTTATTTTGAATTTGGGGATCAGGCAAGAACTGAATCAGATTGCTCTGGTGGTTGAGGGTGGAGAATTCTTAAACCACAAGAAAGTTGCAGAGAGAACTGAGAAAAGTCAATGGATTAACTAGACCTGGTAGTGAATCATTATTCATCCCTAGTACACAAATGGACTGTGGGAACCCACTCCACATAGAGGGATACTCTCTCAGCCTAGACACACAGGGGAGCGTCTAGGCCCTGCTCCAAATGATATGACAGCCTTTGAAGATCCCCCATAGAAGGCCTCACCCTCCCTGGGGAGCAGAAAGGGGGGATCTGTGGGGGGTAGGGGAGGGGGGAGGGAGAGGGAACTGAGATTGACCTGTAAAAGAAGCTTGTTTCTGTTAATTAGTTTAATTTAGCCATGCCATTGTGAACATACTGTATTATGTATCATAATTGTGCATGACTTTATTTATGAGCTAAATAAATGAATGGGAAAAAAAGAAGCTTGTTTCTAATTTAAATGAAAAAAAGTCAATGGAGTTAAAGCAAAGAGATCTGGGAATAAGCATTACAGATATCTGTGAGGCTTAAAAAAAATAACCTAATAATCTGTAAACACTTCCTCATTCTGTGGATTTTATGAGCCAGTGATTTTTATCTTTTTGGTCATAGATAAACACTATGATTTCTGAACTTTTTCTAAACAAATGCATTAAAGGAACTAAATGAATTTTCTTAGCATCCTGAAAGTATCTGTGTTTGCTTTTGGAGTTTTGAATACAAAAAATATCACTATAGGATATTTTAATTTCCTCTATTACATGAAATTTGAAATTAAAGGTTATCTTCTGTAAATGTGGTAGTATCCTGGTACAACTAACATAAGAAACTACAGATAAGGAGAAAATAGTCTTCACTCCCCCTGCCCGAGTTGCTGTATTGAAATATACACATATTAGTTAGAAATTGTAATATGCTGTTCAGTCATCCTGAAGCATGAGAAACTCACCTTCCTCGATGTTAGATGAGTTGTCTGGTGAAGTTACCCCATGCCTACTAGGCCCGGGTTGGGGCCTTCTAGGGCTAAACAAGTTTGCATCCTCTGCAAGCTTGCTCCTTTTCTAAGAGTGTCTGTGCATACAACTTGATCAAAATGTTGGTGTGGAAGTTTTCTGGAAGTACCCTAAACACACCTCTGAACAACTGAGAGGTGCCATCTTGATTCAAAAACTCTGATGAAGTGGCTGAAGTCTTGGTGGATTGAATTACTGGTCACATTTCCTCTCTGCCTAAGCCTCCTCTCTTTTCCTCCTCTTCTGCTCCTGTAGATATCATGAGCATTCCCTAGTAAGTGCTCTTCATGCTAACCCCTAGTCCCAGAGAACCCAACCTGTGGCAGTTTGTGTCAAATGGATGTATATTAATCATCACTGAGGTGTTTCTGGAATTGTATCACCAGGCATCCAGAACTCAATAAAGATCCCACCACTGATGGTAGGCACAGCAGTTATCTCCAGAGACTAGGTATCATTTTAATTATGAAACTTTATTCAGTGGTCAACTGGCATAATATATTGTTGTAAGGAAATCCATTAGCTTATATACACCATATGGACATTTGAGAAATGTAAGAGTAGTAACTCTAAGGACCATGGAGTCCATGACCAATATTAAGCATTAATGGTACATTTGAAAAAGAATCCTGTAAATCTGAGTGTATTGATTAGTAGGAAAAAATATATGTGTGAAATCCCAAAGGGATCCTTAGGTAACATCAATGACCCTTTATCTCTTGTAGAAAACATAGCTGGAGTGGGTGAGCTCCCCAAACAATTGAACTTCAACAAATACATGTCTGCTCTGACAACCTCAGAGCTCTGACTGGAAAAAAAAATTGGGTCTCCACAAATGAGATAGGTAACTCAGGGTGATGACACTCAAATACTGAATCTGAAGATAGCCCTAATCTGAGCCACCAAAACAACCAAACCCTCCATTTCAACAAAAAGCAAGCACTGCTCTTTGTTCCAAGAAGAGAAAAATAACAAAGGCTCTCCTCTCAGAGTGGGCACATACGACCCCACCAGGATCTGGCTCTATTTTCCTCCCTAGAAAATGAGACAATCAGTAGAGCTAAAGTAGAGAAACAATATCATTAGAATGACAATTGTGAGATTCAGTTTGCATCCACCTCTTTCATTTCACCTGAGTGTGACCTTGAATATAGTACTGGCTGTTCAAGTCTCTTCACGATAAAACAAAGTACCTAAGGTTGGTTCACAGAAGCATCACCTAGGTACGTGGGTGTGTAGGGAGACACTGTAGCCCCGTCTCCTAGTAGCCCCTACAGGTGTGTCCAGACATGCCCGTGAGGGCGTGGTCAGGAGAGGTCTAAGGCGATGCAGGAACAATTCTTAAGGGACCGTGCTCACGTGGAGAGCCCTTTCTCTCTGGTCTGGCTGCCTTGCTGCCCCTGGCACGCTCTGGCTTGAGTTTGGGCTGGTGTTTATCTAAATAAAGAAATTTTAGCCTTACAGAATAGGGATCATCTCTGAGCGCGCGGAGCACGCAATAATCTACGTGGGTGCTCATGTTTCCAGGACCAATTTTGAAAGACCATGCTGTGGGAAGGCTACAAGTTGTTGATGCTGTGCACCTGCTCATTCACTGTGTGGAGGATTGAAAGTGGCCAATGGGGTGTGTGTGTGTGTGTGTGTGCGTGTGCGTGTGCGTGTGCGTGTGCGTGTGTAAAGGAGTATGGAAGAAAAATACTGAAAATTTGGGGGCAAGAAGTCATAATCACAGGTGTGTGAATAGACAAAAGAGACTGAGCAGAACATGAAGAACTTTATGTCAATCATTATCACCTAGCATGGAACATGAACTATCAGAAAGACATTACAAATGAGCTGGACTAAAAGATGCAATCAGTTGCTATCTGTCAGCCTCTGCCATTAGACATCCAAGTGCAGGGCTATAGGTCTTATGAAGGGAGCAGCTAGTTTGGGCTAACACCATGAGTCCTCACACAGTAAAGCTTTTCTAGCTAAACCTGCTACCCCACACAAAGAGTCCCACACATGATATCATATCTCAAAATCATATATTTGTATTAAACCAAGATTGCCACATATTGGGTACCTTATATTCTGAAAAATATCAAGGTTCATTTAGACATGAATTGGCTCAGTACAAGTCTTACCACATGGCATCCATAGTACTGCTGGCTGCATTATAACCCACATTATGTAAAAGAGTTTCAGAACCCACATGATAGAGAGACTATGCTTATATCACCCAGAAGTTTCTAGTGTGGAAGCAATGGAGCATCCTAATAAAGGTATGAGTTATGTGCCTAAAAGCCCAGCTTTGGGGAGAAGAAAAGGGAAGAGGAGGACATGAGGTAACAGGCAGGATGAGTCTGGGGGAGAACAGAGGAGAGCAAGATAAGAGATACTTTAATAGAGGGAGCCTTTATAGGTTTAAAGAGAAATCTGGCACTAGGGAAATGTCCAGAGATCTACAAGGATGACATCAAGTAACAATCTAAGCAACAGAGGAGAGGGTACCTTAAATGCCCTCCCCTGAAAATGAGATTGATGACTAACTTATATACCATCCTAGAGCCTCTATCCAGCAGCTGATGGAAGCAGAAGCAGACACCCACAGCTAAACACTGAACTGAACTGGAACCCAGTTGCAGAGAGGGAGGACTAATGAGCAAAGGGGTCAAGACCAGGCTGGAGAAACCCACAGAAACAGCTGATCTGAACAAGAGGGAGCTCATGGACCCCAGACTGATAGCTGGGAAACCAGCATTGGACTGATCCAGACCCACTGAACGTGGGTGTCAGTGAGGAGGCCTTGGAAATCTATGAGGCCTCTAGTAGTGGATCAGTACTTTTCCCTAGCATTGGAATGGACTTTGGGATCCCATTGCACATAGAGGGATACTCCCTCAGCCTAGACACATGGGGGAGGGCCTAGGCCCTATCCCAAAGGATATGACAGACTCTGAAGACCCCCCATGAAAGGCCTCACTTCCCTGGGGAGCAGAAAGGGTATGGCATAGGCAGTTGACATGTAAAACAATAGTATGACATGTAAAACAATTAATTGAGTAATAAAAAAGCCCAGCTTTGTAAACAGATCTATTCTCAGGTTGCAATGGGCATATCAACAAACTATACATTATCCCATCTAGATAGGAAGACTCTATAAGTCAATGGGTGTGTAATACCCAAAGTCTAAATCAGTCTCCTTAATTATGATGCCCAGTCTGCTCCAGTACACACATCCTGCATAGTTTGATAGACTTTTACTCCTAAATTTAGTCTGTATTGTGTAGCTGCTCTATGGCAGTTCCCTGTGGGGTTAAAACATCCCATCCTGCTGGAAAGGAAACAACTAACAGGAAGTAAACAACTCAAAAGGACTCCAAGAAGCCCCTGGAACTGACTAGGTTCACTAGGCCCCTACTCCGTTAGAGTATACAATTCATAAAGATTCCTAAGAGTTACTCTCAAACAAGCCCAAACACCTGTAAGAAGCAAAGAACTGCCAAAATCCCTATGGGGCAAAAAGGCCAGCAAAGCTACCTGGAAGAGGCTCACACCACCTAAGCCATCGGGAAGACACTCTCCAACATGCTGAGTTGTCTGGAGGCTGTCCCTGTGCCTTAAGTTGCCAACTTTAGTGGACTACCACACATTCTGAGGCGGGCTTTAGCGATGCATCTGTATTCAAATAATTTTTTCTCCTGTAAGCAGCTCCTTACCAGTATTCCCGTAACATTGATAAAAGTCATCGGCTCACCTCTTTGACTTTAGTGCAGTCTTTACTTTGGTCTATCATGGGCTCACTTTCTGGAGCGAGTAGACACTCGTCTTGTATCTCCCCAGGAAAGGTTTGTCACACAACAGCACATTTAAGCATAAAATAATAATAGTCTAGGAGGCCTAGCCTAGACTCAGGGGCACTTTAAAAGTGGGAACTCTTCTCCCACTTGTGACAGAAGAACTCCAAGATCTCAAGCTCAAGAAACATTTGGGATACAGTTCTTTCTTGAAGTCAGGAGAGGCTTTTGTGAAGGGATATAGATGGCATCCAGAAGCTTAAAACTGTCACCCTTGGGGTAGTGAGGTAGCTAGAAATTCAGCCATACAACTACAAAGGATATATTCTGCTACTAAGGAAAAAAAGAATTTAACAGTGAGTTTTTCCACACTCCCCTGTCTAGAATTTAGTCTCACTTCCAATGTTGGTCTTTTGCTCTGGGCATGCCAGACACTGGCCTGCAGAATGAAATGAATAACATCTGAAACTACTAAGTTTATGGGAAAAGTAAAAAGTAAAGAGTAAAACTAGAAATAAAACCCCCTTTGTCATATTCACTATAAAATCACTCAGACCATTTGTGTTGAAATATATGGTATGATTTTAGAGATACTGGCCTCCCAAAAGGAAAGGTCCTGCCATGGAAAGTTCTGTCAGAATCTGAAGAATGAATGCCACTGCACTCTGGGCTCCTTTTTTCAAGATACTGGCAAGTTGGACAAGTAATATAGAGTTGGAAAGATACCCTTGATCATCGGGGTAAGACAAAAGTAATTCTCACTAACCTGCCCATAGAAGAAATGTATTTGGCACCTGAACAATCTACCTTTTTGTCACTTGGTAGTCTTTTCCACAATACGCAGGTCAATGGCAAATGTTAACATCCCAGTTAGATGCTCTTGGCAGTGTGTTGCATTATGTGACAGATGAATTAATCCAGAAGCGTCCGTGTGGAGGGACAGGCAAATGTGTAGCTAACCTCGCATATTTCCCTGTTTTCACAGCTCACCATACTATTCCTCCTCATATTCAATACGGGAAAACAGTTACCTATGCAGCTTGTCAAAGCATACAGGTGTTTGAAGCAAGGGGGTAAATTTGATAATAGCATAGTAAAAGCAAGAATGTAAAGGAAGATTTTTTCTAAAAGGCTTTCTCACTTAAGTTAGAATTACTTTTTTTAAAGAAAAAAAAGGATATGTGAGAAACGTGTTTGTGTCTGCTGTTAAGAACACCTCTTTCTAAGGGACCCAGGTTCTGTTCTCAGTATGATTGTTCACAACTGTCTGTAATTAAAGTCCAGGAGATCAGATGCTCTCTTCTACACCATTGGCACTAAATGTACCTGGGGCATTTACAAGCATGCAGGAAAACACTCATATAAATAAGATAAAAGTAAAACATAAAAGAATAGAAAAATTAGACAAACACAATAATGGTGTGTCCTGTAACATAACAGTGCCTTGAGTATATTCTATAATGTTTAAATCAAAGTAAACAGATTTTCTCTTTTCGCATTACTAGACTATGAAAACATTCTAAATCCTTCCAGTTTTCAAAACTACATTATTTAGAATAGCCCTATTATGCTGTAGCACTCAGAAAATTCTTAATTTTCCCTAAATATAACTTACTCACATTGCCGACACCTTCCATCTCTCCCCAGCATCTGGTGGACATTGTTCATCTACTGCCACTATGAAGACATTTCCAGATTTCACATAGGAAGTAATATAGTAGGTTATAGTATTTGTCAATATGTACCTGGCTTATTTTACTTAACATAATATCTTCTAGTTTGAACTATGGTTGGGGTTTAGGTGGTTAGTCTTATTTGTCAGTTTCATTGGATCTGAATCAATTAAGAGACATGTTTTGGGGGATATCTATAAATCTATTTCCTAAATTGATTACCTGCGGGAGAAATACCTTCCAGGTGTAGCCCAGGAATAAATACATTTGAAAGAAAAATGGTTGCTTTTTTTTCTTGCTTACTTGTTCTCCTTCACTGCTTGTTAGTGAGTAAATCTATTTTGTTGCTACCACTAATGCTATTGAAACTACTGCACCCTCCATTGACATTAAAACTCCAATATTCCAATACTGACTGGAGATTATTGTCACACTAGGGAAGGCTCAGGCCTTCAGTGCCATAGTGGAAATCCAGAGGCATCTAGCCTTGTGAACTGAGCAACTATTGGCTTCCCAGTTTTGCCAGTGTGAATATGGTTATGGTTTGACTACCCAGACTGTATCTAATATATCCTTTTAGCATATATTCACTCTCGCACTCGTCTTCCTCTAGGGAACACTAATCTAGAAATGAAGTGTCTCCTAAAAGATCTCATGTGGTGAAGGCTTAGTCCTCCATTGAGTGAGTCACTGGAGTGGATGGATCCATTGACGAATAATAATTTCAGGCATCAGTGGGATGTGGTTGCAGCTCTGGGAGCCAATACCTGACTGGAGGACATACGTCACCAAGCACTAAGTTTCCACGACTTACTCTAGGTGTGTCTCTATCTCTCTCTTATTTCTCATCTGTCTGTACTGCTCTCCTCTTTCTCCCTCCTCCTCTTCCTTCCCCCATAACTCTGTCCCTTACTTGGCCCCAGTGATTTGAAAATCTCTAGTTACAGACTTCTGCCACAATATATCACCATGCCTTGAGCCCAGAATACTGCATCAATATCAGACAGCACTGAAGTCTCTGATACCCAACCCAAAAAAGAAATCCTCCCTCCTTTGCTTTCTTGGATATTTTGTGGCAGCAAATGAAAGTATCCAATCCAAAGTTGTTGCAACTGAGAGGACTTTATTTTTCTGACAGTTTAACAGTAGGCATACACTTAGTTTCTATTTCTTGAATACTGTTGCAATAAACATGGGGGCGGGGACATCCTTTTGACATAGTGCATTTAATAGTGGGTAGGGAGCACACAGCCAGCACTGGAATTCTTGGCTATGAGCTTATGGTAACTCTATGTTGCATTTTGTTAAAATCTCAACAGTGTTTTCCCAGTGACTCTGCTTTACACTTCCAACATCAGTTTGCAGTGATTCTATTTCCACAATCCTCAACACACACACACACACACACACACACACACACACACACACACACTTACTTTAGTGTGGCTAATATATGTTAGTTATTCTTACTGATATATATATATATATATATGTATATATATATATATATTATGTCACAAGGTATATATACATATGTGTGTAGCTATTCTTGATGAAATAAAATGGTGTCTCATGGTTTTATCTTGCATTTCCCATGTACCCATTGACTATGAGTATATATTCTTTTGAAAAATTAGTTTTAATCAATTTTAGTCATGTTTCTTTTGTTCTTGTTCTTGCATCTTAGATATTTCCATAAGTGTGATTTGTTTATTTGCCTCCATATTAAATTAACCACTTGTCAGACACGTAATCTCCTAACACTCTGTCCTCTTTTGTAGGCTTCCATGGATCACTTTCTGAGCAAACCCTTTCCAGTTGATAGAATCCCGTTGTCTGTTTTCTATTGGGTTCCTTGCATCCTTGCCTATCCCAGTGTTCCAAAGATTCTTCTGTAGGATTTGCTAGTAGTTCCATGCTCTAGCTTAATGTTTTATATTGAAGGCTTTATCTTATTTCAATTTCTCTTAACAGAGAGAGACAGGAGTCTGGATTCATTCCTCTATATATGGGTGCCCAATATTCCCAAGATGATTTTTTTACACCAACTGTCCTTTTTTATCAAATGCATGTTCATAACACATTGGTCATATGTCACTTGTCTACAAATGCATAGGTTGTACTAAACTCTATTTTGTTCCCTGACTTGTGAATCTAGTTTATTCTGATACAATGGTATTTTGATTACAACTTTGTGACTTATTTGAAATCAGGTAAAAACTGCTTCCTGCTTTGTTAATTTTGTTCAAGGATGCTTTAGACAGAGAAGAAGTTTTGGGGCGCCATACAGGTTTTAGAATGAAAAAAAAACTGTTTTTAATTTTTCTACTTTTCTGAAAAAATGTCACTGGCATTTTGCCTGAGCTTTGAATATATAGATCTATTTGGGTAATATATAATTTAGGCAATATCCACTGGTGTTTAAAGAAGGATGTTTGTAAACTCAATTAAAACATATTGTTGGGAAAAGCTGGAATAATTGAGAGAATCAGTTTCCTTCTGTGGAAAAACATCATATACTTTACATGCTGAGTCATGAGTACCTACAGTCAGGATCACAGCTCTTGGATCACAATAACTTCTCCATATACTCACTATCTTCATCAGCATCCTGACTATCACAGGTAAGTATCCAACAAGAGATTGCTCTAAAGAGAGTGTCTGTTTTACTGAGTCCCATGTTGGCTGGCCTTATTCCACCTTCCAGGTCTCTGCTCCACCACACAAGCCATCTGCTTTCTCAGGGCCTCTGTGCTCTTACTGGTGAATGCTGTCATTAGCATCTTTATTCCATATTTCCTAGCACCCCAAAGTCCGACACTCATTTTCATCTTTTCTTATTTTTCTCCTTTGATCTCCAAACCCTTTTTCTGTGCATATGTGTCAAAATGAGTCTGTATGATAAGGAAATGTTAGCCAACATGATCATTGTTGAAACCACAATATATAAAACTGTCTTCCCTAAGCTACCTGCATTTCATTGTTTACTTAAATAGAAGAAAAATGGGAACTAATATCTGGTAAATGTGTTCTGTGATAAGATAAAACTTGTTAGTTGTTTGTATGTTTGTATTTTCAGTGCATTGCCTTGCAAACATTGAGTAGTCTACAAGGACACGATAAATAGTTACTTCACTCTTCTTCCCCAGTGTTTGCATTTGGACACAATTAAGTGTTTATAGGAATAAATAAATGCTAATATAAGTCCTCTGGTGCAGCCTGGGATCCTTCTCCATAGCCCATCCTGAAGATGCCTGCATAAGTAAGCACAGCACATCATGAGTGTACATCCTCAGGTGGTTCAAATCTGTCTGTGACAAGATTCTTCAGCTCCAGGGGCTGTCACAAGAAAATCTTTGGGGTTATTACTTGCTCGTATTCTGACAGGAAAAAGAAAAAAATGTTCTCTTGAGATTCAGAAAAATTGATGTGAACCTGGCACATCACAAGGACAATTTCTTTTTCCTCAGACTTGTCCCTTATAAGAAACTAATACAGGGAAGAACTCCTGAGAAAGTTACATGTAACAACTGCATTCTGCCTGCCATGACACAACTCCTTGGTTTTTATTTGCAGACTTTTGGAAATTCATAAATGATCCTGCATTATAATTGCAGATTTATACATTTAGAAGGATATTGTGGATGCTAATTTTGCCAACACTTAAATGATGATTGACAGAAAGATAAAAGATACATAAATAGATAGATGATAGAGACATAGATAGATGAAATATATGTATGTTATTTTAATATCTTTAATTGAGACCCAACTACATAAATTTAAGGTGAGTTTAAAATGAAGGGGGAGACACCAAATTAGGAGGTACAATTCCTAATTTTAGCCAATCCACAGCACGGTTATGAAATTAAATATTCTGTGTATCTTTCCTTGCTCCTTCACCAGCAATGTTATCAAATGCAGCTTATTCAATTTCCACATCTGAAGAGGGGTCTGTGACTGATGGAGTTCAGTAAGAAGAGTACATTGCCTCTGGCCTTATTGGGCATCCTACAGCTTTCATAGAAAGAGGACTAACTACCCTACTGTCCAAGTCAGCATGTCCAGGTGGAGTAGAGGAGAGGAAGGTAGATTCTAGAATTTCTAGGTCTTCAGTAAGATAGTGTTGACTCTGGGAGATAGGGAACTGTCTGGGACCACCAGGTAATCTGGGCTTGTACCTGAGAAGGAGAGTGTGAATTAATGAAAGAAGCAAACAAGAAATAAGTGACAGAGTCAGGAGGGCATTCAGTAAATACTGAATGCGTCCAAGTTTTAATGTTCAAAGTTTTTATACCCCCATTAAAAGAGGGGAAGAAGGCAAAAGACTTCGTTTCCAATTATACAAGGAACAAGCAGAGTAATTATCTCTCCAATATTAAAACATCAAGTAACTATATCTTGAGTTAAGTATTCTGTTGTTGAGGCAGGATAGGCAGTGACTACACCTTAGGTCAAACATTGTTGCATTTACATCTTAGGCCACATATTTTTGGTATAGCACCTTATTACAGTCATCTTTGTTATAGTACCTTAGAGGAGCAAGGGTAGGTAAAAACTCTAGCCCCAAGTCAAAATGGAATGGAGTCAGTTCTATGGGTTCCCACAGGTAGCTGGCATATAAGAGAATCTGATGTCTAAAGGATACTTCTCCTTGCTAAGAGACAAAATTCCACCTTTCCCTTTATAATGGTACAGAAATGAACCTTATTTAGGCTCCACTGAGGGTGTGTATGTGTGTGTGTCTGTGTGTGTGAGTCTGTGTGTGTGTGTCTGTGTGTGTGTGAGTCTCTGTGTGTGTGTCTGTGTGTGTCTGTGTGTGTGTGTGTGTGTGTGTGTGTGTGTGTGTGTGTGTATGTGTGTGTTAGAGACAGAAAGAGAGAGACAGAGAGAGACAAAGAGAGAAACAGACAGACAGACAGAGTGCCCCTGGATGGAGAAAGTTATCTCTGCTGGGCTACTTATGAAGGTGTGAATAGTGCCCAGCCATCTCCATGGTAGAAAGAAAATGACTTTGGATTCACATAAAGACATAGAATAACCGAGCCTTCCCTGGCCCCTAGTACCTTCTCCTTCGGGAACTCTCCCCTCTCCTCCCCTCTCCTCCCCTCCCCCTCCTCCCCTCCTCTTCCCTTCCTTCCCCTCCCCTTTATTATGCTTCCTCTGTCATACCTTCCTCTTCACTCCCCTGCTCCCTTCTTTAATGCCCTTGTGCTCTTTCTCCTTCCTCTAAGTGAATATGCTAAGGAGATGGATTTGATTTCATTAATGAATCAAAGTAAAAAATGATGAAAAATGAAGATTACGAGGAAGAAACAATGGGGGGGGGGAACTGATGATGTGTACTAACATCCAGACTTTGAGATTGGTTGAGCTATTTTGAGTGAACTAGTATCACAATGGAAAAATTTTTATAAATATTTTTCTAGAAAATACTAAGAGTGATCTAGGACCAAGCTGAATCTACAGATGTTTGCTCCACTTTCCTGTAAACTAGTGGATCATAGGAAACTATCTGAGATAGAGAGACCCCTGGCCTTGAACTTACCAGAACCATGTGCAGTATCTTGAATTGCATGAGTCTGTACTGGACTAAGTGAGGATCAATGAGGCATAATTGTCACAAAACTTTCAAAAAAATAACTGAATTCTGGAAACTGGATTTTTTAAAATGTTCTGTTACTGTAACTCAAGTGAGCAGCCTAAAATTCATGTATGTACGAGGACCCCTAAATGTACTCAGGAATATAGATATAGATAGATAAAGATATAGATATAGATATAGATAAAGATAAAGATATAGATATAGATACAGATATCTGAGAGAGATGGAGGGTGGAAATAATGTAAATAAGGTACTCATGTATAAGGAATGGATATATGTATGTGTATGTATGTACAAGTATGTGTGTATGCATACATGTGTGTATATTTTGTGATAACAAAGATGTCCTGAATTTGAGTGGTTGTGGGAGGAGATGCAGGAAGAGTTGGAGGGTGTAGAGAGAGTGGCAGAAATAATGTATGTACCAGGAATGATATATATATATATATATATATATATATATATATATATGTTGTGATAAAGAAGAAACAAGGCCATAAATTTGAGGGCTCGTGAGAGAAAGAACACAGGAAGGGTTTGAGGGAGAGTAAAAGGAGGGCTGGAAATAATGGAAATAAAATAATTATCTATATAATTCTCAAAAAATAAAAAAACATTCTGTTCCTGACATTTTGCTCATTTTGAATAACTCCCCCATGCACACCCAGAACCTTTAAGAACCAAGATGTAATGGGCAGAGTACAGCAAAGTCATCATGAGTTGTGCATCCCTACTGGGTATAATACATGATCTTGAGAGGATTCATTACTTACTAATACCAAACCCTGACCAGGATGGGAAATTTAAATGGGTAACCCAGAATTCAGCACAGATAATCTCTATCTTCAGTTTTTATTTCTTCCCCCCCGAAAAAAAAACCACTCAAATTACTAAAGTGAAATGAAAAATTTTAGACTTTGGAGACAAATCTAGATCCATATAAAACTTCTAAACTACAATAGCATTTCAAGACTCAGTTTGGAGTGTTCTATTTCCAGAGTTTTATACATACTCTTTAACTTTGCTCTTTTCCCTTATAATTGAGCACACAATTAGCTGAATACTGAAGCAAAAAAAAAAATCACCACTTTTTACACAGCCAATTATTTCAATCTTTGTCTTGATTTTTGAAGTTTATGAAACCTACGCTTGTTATTTTTTTACTTATCATTCTATGTGAATCAGGGTAAGTATGATAAAACCTTCAAATGACAGAGTGGGAAATTGGGAACACTGACAAAACAGAGCTGTAGGCTGTCAAGGCAGTACCAGCATAGCTTAAAATTCTTGTTTTTCAGATAATACAGGAAGCTTAAATTCTGAGTTCTGCTTGAAGAGGTCTAAGTACATCAGTGTATGGTATTGTGAAGTAATTGTTGGTTAGAAATAAACCTGTAAATTCCAAAGTTCACCTATCATTCTTAAAATTACCCTTACATTGCATCCTAAGACTTTCTCCATGAAACAGAAGGGGAAACTCTGTACAGAAAGCTAGAACATAAGCAGGTTAGAAATATATTGTCTTAAACATAAACACCATAGGTATTTTAGCATGCTGGATCTCAAAAACGGTGCATGGTCTTTTAGAAGTTAGACCAAAAGGGGAAGAGACACTCAACTGGAGGTAATTTTGGTCATGAATACAAACATATCACTCAGGATGCAAGCTGGCAAACTTAGAATAATAACTGCATGGTTCTGGATACTCTGCATGCTTTGAAAAATACTATTAGGCTTGTGTAATAATATTAAAACTTCAAACTTCCAATGTTTCAATGAAAATTGCTTAGAGATATACCTTAGCTTTCTCTTGTTTTTCATTCAAAGTAATCAATTCTGCTTTAAATGATCAAACTTAAATCCAGAACTCTTTAATATATAAGAAAATTTACAAATAAATACACCTCAGCTTCAGTTTTCCTTATCCCCTACTTTCTGTACTAGTTAAAAAAAAGTTGACAAGTGTATGGAAGTCAAAATCAAAATAACTACATTCAAATCCCACCTCTACAATTCATTACTTATTCAGCCCTGGAATAATGAGTAAAGTTTGCTCTAAGTTTCTTTATTTTTGAATGTGAGTAATGGTTATGCCAAGATGTCAGATGGAGGGTTGATAAAATTATATATGTAAAAACAGCTAAGATATTACTTGTATGAGGTCTTTATGAATTCATTTTTATTGAGAATTGAGCACTCATCAAATACAGTCCCTGACTACCTCAAGTTTCACTTTCCGTTACTCATAGTCAAACTGCCATCCAAAAATATTAAATGGCAATTCAAGAAATAAAGTAAGATTAAATGGTGTGATGTTCTAACTCACCAGATGAAATCTTTTTTTTTAGTCTTCTTCAGGAATGAGGCCTTTAATTGTTTATCCAATACCAAGTGATCAGTTCTGTAATCCTATACACACAAACAACAGTAAACAGACCCTGTGTGTGTGAACGCACACACAGACATACACCAGATGAAATCTGGCATCACCTCATTCCGCTCTACGCAGAACATGGCAACCCTCTGTCCAGTGTCTCCTTACTGCACATACTACCCACCAATTAATTACAGTATTCCCCTCCTCAGCTGTAAGCTCAACTTCTCATGCTTTGACAGTGGCTTGTGTCCAAGTAAACTGTTTTACTAAGAATGGCCTCTAGCTAAAAGAGAATTTCAATCTACCAAAAGTTATAGTAAGATAACTAGGACCTATGATGATAATAAAGCTACTATCTGTGAATTAGTGAGGAAGAAAAAGGCATTTCATAAGAGTTTGGCCAATGGACCTCTAAATCCAAAAGCCATGGTCATGATTTGTGGTGATATCTTGCTTGTACAAATAAAGCCTGTCTAGGAGTCAGATTTGTGAATGACACAGGATTTGGCACTCCCGTTCCTTCAGCCATACATTCTGGTAGAACATTTACTGGTGGATCCAAAGGAGAGGGGAATATTGTCCTTCAAAGGCCATAGGACAAAAGCAAAGCCACTGTCACAGTCTCTGCCTTTATAACTAAAGAATCCATGGGACAGATAGACGTGTTCTCCTTTTACACATGCCATCCATACCTGGAAACCAGATCACCACTTCCTTTATCAGTGAATGGCAGCTCTGGTGAACAAGGGTAAACCTGGGCTTTAAAGGTGTTTTCTGGCATGGGGCTGAGATTTAGCCTACTCCATGTTTGCTTTGCAACAAGAATATCTCCCTTCTAGTTAGATTTAGTTTGAGACTGATAACTATGGATTTTACAATTCCCAAGGAAACTAGCATCACCACGATACATTTTATACCCAGAAATACTCGATCTTAGAACTCACATCTGATCCCATGAAAAAGTTTTCCAACAGAGAGAAACCGCTCTGTGGGAAGCCTTTGCAAAATCTAAATTAGATTTGGGAGACATTTTCAACTTCACTCCATTTTAATTTAATTTTAGAATTTATAGATATTTATGTTTTTGTTTTGCAGTGGCACTAAGTTAAAACTAAGCTTTACCCTGAGCCCTGTAGACATTAATAACAGACAGGTTGTGTGACTGTCTACTAAAACAGCAAGAATTAACTCTGCTACATTTATGCTAGACTTTATTAGGGTACATCTTATAGTTTGTCTTAACGGCCTTGGTTAAACTCCTAACCCTCTGCAGGTCAGTGTACAACTGTACAAAGAATAAAGCTCATAGTCTTATTTAGGTTTTCTTTTTTTCTTTTCTGTGACAAAACACAATGACCAATCACAAGCTGGGGAGGATCGGGCTTGTTTGGCTTAGACTTCCATGTCACTGTTCATCATTGAAGCAAGGCAGGACAGAAACTCAAACAGGACAGAAACCTGGAGACAAGAGCTGATGCAGAGGCCATGGCAGAGTGCTGCTTACTGGCTTGCTCCACATGGCTTGTTCAGCCCGATTTCCTGTGGAACCTAGGACCACCAGGCAAAGGATGGCACCACCCACAATTGGCTGGGCCCTCCCCTAACAATCACTAATTACAAAGATGCCCTAAAAGCTTATCTACAACCAAATCTTACAGAAGCATTTTCTCAGCTGAGGCTTACTTCAAGACTTTTACCGCACAGTGTGCCAGAAACTCAGTGTACCACTAGGAATCCCTCAGTAATGTCTGAGAATGCAAGATCAAACAGTGCTCACAGAAAATACTCAAAAGTAAACAGCTCAGAGCATAGAAAAATGATCGAGAAAAATCAAATTCCCATGGGAATTTGAACAGCTCTGCCCACATGACCCGAGAATCACACTTGCAGGCACCCCTCTCCCAGAGTTTACCCCCTTCTGTATCATTATACAGATAAGCCCCTTACCTCATTAATCAGGTAAGCTCATGTGCTGTCAATGACATCTTCTCATTGCCACTCATTTTTCCTCCTCTTCTGTTTTTCAATTCCTTTTGTCTTTGTTTTACATTCAATGAAAATCTTAATCATTGTGTACGTGTGTGGTGTGCTTATGTATATATGTATGTGTGTAAGTATGTGTGAGCAAGTGTCTATGTACGGATGTATGTTTGCATATATGTGCATATGAATACATGTGTATGTGCATTACAAGTAGAGATCATACTAAGGAATACAGAGAATTATGGAAGAATGGATGACCGTAAGAGTTAACTGCACAAGAGTAGCAGAGAGAGAACGATTAACTTGAAGCAATCACGTATCAGAAAAATATTAGTATTTTAGCCATGAAGTTGGGGTGGACCAACAAGGCCCAGCAGGGCAGGCTTCCTCCTGACGGCGACCCAGCAGGGTAAGCCTTGTTCTTGTTTTTCTGTTCTCTGCCCCATTGGCACTGCCCCACTTTCCCTGGCTATTCTAGAGACATTCTTTTTGGTCTCCTGTTGCTTTGGAACTGAACACCATTCTCTTCTCAGAGTGACCTCTGTCCCTCCAGCTTGCATTTCTGGGCTTATCTTGGATAACTGGGAATCTCCATCCAGAGCTGCTTGATTTCCCCCGAGGAAAAGGGAAGCTCTTGTTTATGCAGTGCAGTGAATCAGTAGCATTTTCTCAAAAGCTTCAGCAAGGTTCGATGAAGGAGGGCTTTCACTGACACAGCCTGGGTCAGACTCCCCATATGACTGCAAATGCCGGCTATGTATTGTACCCATCACAAGGTATAAAAAGTGAACCTGAACCAGCCATGGTCTATCCCAAAATATTTGGCAGATTAAAGTAAAAGATGAATATTTACAGAAGAATAATCTGCTTAATGACTTCAAGCTGGAGGCCAGGCCTTCAACGGATGGTGCCTTTTGACAGAAGGTATTTACCCACCTCAAGGGGCTCCTCCTACTGCATGCACTGCAACAGGACGTTTTGTGGTTATTCCCAGCCCTTCCTGCTAAGAAGCAGGGTGACTAAATGAGCACTTTGATGTGCAGATTTGAAATGTAAATTTGTAAGCTTTGTAGATGAGCATTGACAAAACCATAAAGGCAGGTGAATGAAGCAAAACTAAAATGCTCAACTCTGCTCCTACATGGCCTCTGAGCAAAGAAGACAAAAACCATGAAGCTATTTAAAGACAAACAGGAAGAAATCTTTAAGATCATATAACCTGAGAACTGAATTTAAAAATGAAGAGTCAGTTTAGAATCAAATACTTATGGTATCCCATTTTTGCCAGAGTTTTTAGTATCTCAGCATGCAATAGTGATCTGAGAGAGTTTCGTCTGACATGCATCACTTACTAGCAAAAGTTTATTTTTTAAAAGAAACAACTGACCAAAGCCCAGTGTTTTCTCTGCATTAAACACAGTATCACAGGTTTCTCAGTTTGGAAATCTGTGATTTCAAAAATTTACTCCTCTAGATGAGATCTAGAAAATTTTAATTATTCCTTTCTGGCTCTGAGTGTGTGATTTCAACAGCTATCGTGATGTTCAACATCTAATTAGTTTACCAACTAATGCCTTAGTGGTCACAAGAAGCACGGGCAAGTCGGATCAAGAGAAAGCCTCTTTACCTGAAGACAACCAAGATCCCTGTTACAACACAAGACCCAGACCTCAGACATTTCTTGCTCCAGAAGACCTTTAAAATAATGGCCACAAATTTTCCTGTTCATTGCATTTCCACATGATAAATTTAAAATCATGAAATAAAATAGAAGTCACATGTTTTCTTCTGTTGGTTTCTGCTAAACTCAGTTGTTCCCTTTATACTAAGTCGAGTTTGGTTTCTTCCAGTGTTGTTATAAAGATGAATACTTGCTTCATTGCACTTATGCTTTGAGCATCAAAAAATGCTTTTACTCTGTAGCTGGACTAAGAGCCAGTTTGCACTTCATAACCTAATATTCTCTGTTACCCTCCAAACCAAGATGCCCAGTGTGTTTTGTGGTTTCTCTTTTCCAGTTTACAGAGGAAATGGGAAATTACAATTTCTCTATATATTTTCAGGAAACTATACAAACTATAAAAGTTCTCTTAATGCTGTAAGCATAAGATAGTGTAGTAACTTGTAATAATTCTTAGCAAAACAAAGATGATTTCTCCCATAAACAAAAATTCATTTATATAATGAAGAAGAGTGTCTGGAATAGCAAGAAGGACCATTTATTTAGAAGCAGAGAACCAGAAAATTCCTCAGCTGCATCTGAAAGCACAAAAAATATCAAGATGCTAGATGAGAAATGTTGTTCTGGACTGAGATCTGTGGTTCGAGATGATTCCTTGGAAACAAACTGCTGACAGACAACTATACCAAACACATTTGTATTAGTTACTGTCCCACTGCTGTGATGAAGTACCATGACCAAAAGTAACATAAGGAAGAAACACAGAGGGTTAGTCTATTATGACGGGGAAGACATTATAACAGGTGCCTGGAGCAGAAATCTGGCTGATTCCATCTCTTCTACTTAGGACACAGAGTGAGCAGGAAGTTACACAAAGCGATAACTTCCCAAAGCCCTTCCCCAGTGATGCACTTCTTCCAGCAAAGCTCCTCATTCTAAAGGTTCCACAACCTCCCCCAAATAGCACTCCCAGTTGGGAACCAACTGTTCCAACACATAAGCCCTTCTGGGACATTTCTCATTCAAGTCGCATCTCTGGAAAGCCACAGCATTATCTTGTCCAACTTCTAATGTCGTCTGAGTGCAACCGCATGCTTACGCATGCTTAAATATATACTTATAAAGAAGTAAGGCAGGAAATGAATGTTGATGGATGACATAGAAGCAATCCGTATTTGTTTTGATTTCATTCAGGGGTATACTGCATGAAGCCCAGTATTCCCATGAGACTTTTCCTGTTCTGCTCCCTAGTACCTGGAACAGCAGTGTGTGTGTGTGTGTGTGTGTGTGTGTGTGTGTGTGTGTGTGTGTGTAAACTCACTCAATTATCAGGAACCCATGATGTCAAACTGGGATCTCTATTTTAGATTATGACCTTCTTTTATTTTCTATGAACCATATGTTCTTTTATGTGGAGACCCTCATTTACAGACATATATAGCTTATCATATAGATAACTGTGGATAATCTCTACAAATTTAGAAAGGAGACTGAGAGATTAATGTCTATAGGGGATGAGAAAGAGTGCAATGTAGGCAAAGGACAAGTGTCTAATGTAAAGGTATGAAGCAATTTTTTGTGTGTTAATGCTTTAGTAGATTTCCCACCCCTGTGGATTATATTATAGAAGGCTAATTAAACCTTCTATGTATTGAAGTAGCAACAACCATTTTTACATTCCAAAAACATTTGACATGTGGTTTTCTTTTGAGGCAGTGATTGTGAAAGTTAGGTGTCATTTTTAATTCCATTGGCTGTCAATACTATAGGACTTAGCCATGACTAGTTTCTGAAAGAATACATCCATCACATTGACACATTTTGAAAAAGAGATTTAAAAATATGTATTTATTTGCTTATTTTATGGGTTTTAATTTTAAGGATTTCATATATGAGCAGAACATGGATGCTATGAAGGAGAAAAAGAGAAAAATGGTGTGGAAACTTACCTGGGGAAAGTTGAGGGGGGATGCAAAGACAGAGCAGGGAGGCTGAAAAGCAACACTAGGATGTTCCAAAAGCCATAGGTAAACCTATGCTTTTATAAGCATTATATATATTCATGTGTGTGTGTGTATATACACATGTAATATATAGACATACAAAAACACATACATGTGAATATATATGTGTGTACATCAAATTAAACAGAGAAACTCAAAGCAAGTCCACTAAAATCAGGAACTAGACAAGGCTGTCCACTGTCTCTGTATCTATTCAACATAGTACTTGAGGTTCTAGCTCAAGTGATAAGGCAACAAACGGAGATCAAAGAGATAGAAATTGAAAACGAGGGATTCAATCATTCACTGATTGTAGATGGTATGATAGTGTACCTAAGTGATCCCACTAATTCTACCAGGAAATTCCTACAACTGATAAACACCTTCAGTAATTTGGCTGAATACAAGATTAATTTAAAAAAATCAGTAACCTTCCTATATGCAAATGATAAATGGGCTGAGAAAGAAATCAGAGAAAGAATACCCTTTACAATAGCCACAAATAATATAAAATATCTTGAAGTAACTCTAACCAAACAAGTGAAGTACCTACATGACAAGAATATTAAGTCTTTGAAGAAAGAAATAGGAAAAGAGATCAGAAAATGGAAAGACCTCCCATGCTCATGGATAGGTAGGATTAACATTGTAAAAATGGTTATCTTACCGAAAGCAATCTACAGATTCAATGCAATCCCCATCAATTCTTCACAGTCCTTGAAAGAATAATACTCAACTTCACATGCAAAAACAACTTCTCATGCAAAAACAACTTCTCATGCAAAAACAACTTCACATGCAAAAACAAACAAACAAACAAAAAAAAAAAACCCAGCATCGATAAAACAATCCTGGATAATAAAGGAACTTCTGGAAGTATCACCATCCCTGACTTCAAGCTCTACTATAGAACAATAGTAATAAAATCAATTTGGTATTGGCATAAAAATGGACATGTGTATCAATAGAATAGAAATGAAGACCATAACATAAACCCACATACCTATGAACAACTGATTTTTAACAAAGATGCCAAAAATACACAATGGGGGAAAAACATATTAACAAATGCTGCTGGCATAATTGGGTGTTGTCATGTAAAGGAATGAAGATAGATCCATATCTATCACCCTATACAAAACTCAAGTACAAATAGATAAATGACCTCAACATAAATCCAGTTACACTGAACTTCATAGAAGAAAAATTGGAAAGTAGCCTTGAACACATTGACACAGGAGACTGCTTCCTGAATATGACACCAGTAGCACAGACACAGAGATCAACAATTAATAAATGGGACCTTCTGAACTGAAAAGCTTCTATAAGATAAAGGTCACTGTCAATAAGACAAAATGGCAGCCTAAAGAATAGGAAAAAAAAATCTTCACCAACCCCACATCTGACAGAGAACTGATTTCCAAAATATATGAAGAACTCAAGAAACTGGATATCAAAATATCAAAAAATCAAATTTAAAAATGGAATAAATTTTAAACAGATCTTAACAAAAGAATCTCAAATGGCCAAGATACACTTAAATAAGTGATCAACATCCTTACCTATCAGCGAAATGCAAATAAAAACCACTCTGAGATACAATTTTACACCCGTCACAATGGCCAAGATCAAAAATACTAATGACAGCCTATGTTGGAGAGGATGCAGAGTAAGGGGAACATTCCTCCTTTGCTAGTGGAGGTGTAAACTTGTACTTCCACTTTGTAAATAAATATGGAGCTTTCTTAGAAAATTGAGAATCAATCTACCTCAAGACCCAGCTCTACAACTCTTGGGCATACACCCAAAGGATGTTCAACCACACCTCAGGGACATGTGCTCTATGTTCATAGCAGCATTATTCATAATAGCCAGATCCTAGAAACAATCTAGATGCTCCTCAACTGAAGAATGGATAAAGGAAATATCTACACAATGGAATATTCTCAGCAGAAGAAAATAAAAATAATTACATCATGAAATTTGTAGGCAAATGGACAGAATTAGATAAAAATCATCCTGAGTGAGGTAACCCATACCCAGAAAGACACAGTATGTACTCATAAGTTGATATGGTATGTAAAACAAGGGATAAGCCCCTTTTTCATTCATAGCCCCAGAGAAACGAGGTAATAAGAAGGACCCTAAAAGGGATGCATGAATCTCCCAGGGAAGAGGAAGTGGATGGGATAGCCTGGGTAAACTGGGGGTGACGATGTAGACAGGAGTGGATGGGGGATGGGAACATGAGAGCTCAGGATGGTCAAATTGTCGGCCGGATGGAGAGGGAGAGCGATGGGGATGATACTTTGATAGAGGGGGCCATTGCGGGGTAGTGAGAAACCCGGTGTCAAGATGGTTAAGGTGCCAGCTAATACTCCTAGCAATGGTGGAGAGGGCGCCTGAACTGGCCTTCCCCTGTAATCAGACTGATGGCTGCCCTGATTGCTATCATAGGGCCTTCATCCAGCACCGATGGGAGAAGATGCAGAGATCCACAGCCAAGCACTGAACCAAGCTCCTGGAGGGTGGACAGATTGTATGAGCAAGAGGGGGTCAAGATGGGAAAAGCTGTAGAGACAGTTGAGCTGAGCTTTTGGGAGCTCACGGACTCTTGATGGACAGCTAGGGAGTTGGATGGGACTGACCTAGACCCTCTGCATCTAGGTCACAATTGTGTAGTTTTGCTTTTTGAGGGGCCCCTAGCAGTGAGACAAGGACCTGTTCCTGATGTATGAGCTGGCTTTTTAGAACCTATTCCCTATGGTGGGATGCCTTGTGTCAGCCTTGATGCAGTGGGGAGAAGCTTGGTCCTGCCTCAGCTTAATTTGTCATGTTTATTTTGATTCCCATCTGAGAAGAGACAGAGGAGCCGTAGATGGGCAGAAAGAGAGGAGGTGGGAAGAGGAAGCATGTTTTTCAAAGAAAAATACTCCACAGAACAAGGATAATGAAAAAGACTTGAAAAGAAATTGCTACCTCTCTATAGTATAGGAGAGAGAGGTGCAAAGGGGACTGCTAGAAAGACACTCAGGGCTATTGAGAGCTTGGCTTCTCTATGGAAAGATACAACATATGTTAAGCAGGGTCATAAAACCAACAAGCTACATCCTTGGAATAAAATTGATCCTTCATTGATGTGATTTGGGTCTGAGGGAGGGAGAGTAGACACTTCAAAACTCTCAATTGAGAAATATTTCTGCTCTATTGATAGTTTTAAGCTTTCTATAGCTGAAATCTTAAACATTTTGGTAATACCTACCTTCTTGATTTGGACAATTTCAGCATGACAGAGACACACACATTTTGAATGACCCTGAAGTGGGTGTATGTTTATGAAGACAAAAGGAAGGGAAATATGGGGCTCAGTGACAGAGTGCTTGCCTTGCATGTGCAGGGTCCTGGTTCACTCCATACTGCCAAAGGAAAAAAAGCATTGTCAAGGACAAAGTGGATGAATGCTTTGGGAATGGGAAGAGGTTTTGAAATATTTTAATTGATTTTGAAGAGCTGTGCCAGGAAAACTGGACCTCATATTTCTCCCAAATACTGAGGATTTTACCAAATTTTTTATATGCACTCATAATAAAGTCTTTGACCTTGGAATGCAATAAGAATTAAAACACAGTAAGGTCATTTAATGATTTGTGTGACATTTAACTCTAAATGTCAATAACTGCAAACTTATCATCACCTATAGTTTTAGTCTAGTAATTTTTGGAAATATCTGAAATCCATGTCATAGACTCTGACACAAACACCATGTAGGGTGTTATATTTCGCTTGAGTAAATGACAACAGTGGTGCCCTTTTCTCTTTGTGCTAAACACAGCTGAGAACTGTTATCACCATCCCAAGGGCAGAGCATGCTCAAGTTCAAGCTAATTTGTGAAATTTATTTCAAATATGATTAGTTATTCAAACAAAGGTGTTTTCTTCCTTATTTTTTGTCTACTTTACTAAGTTAAGGTTTTAGATTTTTTTGTAAGCACACGGAAGGGATCTATAAAATGGAAACGGAATACACAAGTACATTGTATGTTACCTCCAGGAAATCGCCTTGGTACTCTTCAATTAGAGATGATTCTTCTTTAAAGGAAGAATCATATTTCTGACTTTATATTTCCCTGCATTGAGGAAGGGACTTATAATGTTTGTCTTCCACCAGGGAAGCATAAACAGTGGAGTAAACACGAGAAAGTTTTACATCTCAGCCCTGGGGAAGAATTTAACAATGCCTGTGAATGAGAGGGTCAATCATTTAAAGCCTGAACTGGCTCAGGAATTATATTACATAGAAGCAAGCTCCCTGGCTAATATCTGAGAAGGGTATGGAATGTCACTTTCTGACAATTAATCTTCCTAGTGCAACTAAGATTTGCCCAGTACCTAAACACTTCTCAAGGAGAAAATCTGCTTCTTGGCTCTTCTTTTACAGTTCCTTTCTCTAACAGGCCTGAAGGTTGCCTGTCCACACAGCATTCTTGACTGAAGTAGTCCTTTATGGGGGAAGAAATATGTCAGAAAGTTAGGAGAGGAAATGGCGATAGAGCTTATACAAACTCCCATGACCTTAAAGAAGGACAGTGAGTCCAGAGTAGTAAACCTCAGCCAATTGACAATCTGTAAAATTGGGCCAGGAACTTCAGGTAACTAAATGCCAAATAATGTAACCACCCCACTTCTGAGGCTGTAACCAAAAGGGACAAAAATCACCATCTAAACAAAAGACCTGTTGCTATGTTTATTAGAATGTTGTTCATAGTAGCCAATAGATACATATAAATCAATTCAAGCCACAGATAGAGAAAATTCACAAATATATGCATACACTTGTGTGTGCATGAACTCACAAATTGGATAATTATTTGCTTTAAAATGGAAAGACGTTTATCCCTTTGTAACAATGTGGATGAAATCAGAGGACATTATGCTTAGTGAAGTAAACCAGGTACAAAAAGACAGTCCCTGCATGACCTCACTGTTGTACATAACTAAAGAGATGTCAAAATAAAGAGACCCCATAGATTGTGATGGTCCTTACCTACAGATGGGAGACTAGGAGGATACTATGGTTGAGATATGGAATGTTCCTCAGTCTCCTGTGTTGAAGGATAGACACTAGCTGGTGACACTTTGGAGGAGGTACTCTAGCTTTACAGGTGGGCCCTTGAAAATGAAACTAGTGGTATATCCTCTGGGGCTATATCTTGCCCTGCTTTCTTCCAGTCTGTCGTTTTCTGCTTCCTGTCCATCAGAAGACAAACAAATGGCCACAGTGAGGCTCTTACCTTTCCCAGGCTCAAAGTAATAGGTCCAGGTTCCCTTAAACTAAAATCTCTGAGGCTGTGAGCTAAAGTCAGTCTTCGACTCCTTAACATGTTCCTTCCTCAGGCAATTGTCACAGTGTTATATATTGGTAAAAAGATACATATCTGCAATTATAAGGTGAAACAGAATCTATCATGATAACCTAACCACAAAAACAATAAATTATTATTTACTTGAATTTGTTAAGAAAGTAAGTTCCAACTCTTCTCTCAACACCCACTTGTTAAGTGAAATCATGAATTCAATTACCTTGGTTGTTGTTACTGTTTGAACAGATCTTCCAAAGGGCAAAAGTAGAAGCATTATCCTCAACACAGAAGTCTTAAGGAGGCAGAACCTTTAGCTGGTGTCTTTAAATCATGAGAACTCCAACATCATGAAAGAATTAATGTTCCTTTGACAAGATTGGTTATGGGTACAGTAGTCGTGTGTGTGTGTGTGTGTGTGTGTGTGTGTGTGTGTGTGTGTGTGTGTGTACCCTAGTCATCAGTAGTCATGTGTGTATGATGTAGGGTGGAGGCTGGCTGTTGAAATCAGGTACCATTCTCTGCTCCATTCCTTTTTTTTTTTTTTTTTGAGATAAGGCATCTTACTAAAACTTGGGCTTGTTGTTTTGGCTTAACTAGCTGGTTGGTGAACTACAGACATCCCCTGCCTCCTTCCCCCAAGCAATAAGGTTACAGACAGGCCATTTATATGGATCCTAGGGTTTGCCATGTTTACAGTGACACTTTCTTGTCAGAACCATCTCTTTATCTTCCTAGGATGTTTTCTGTCTACTTGATCTCTATTATTAATGACCCTTCTTCCTTCCTCTTCCCTACAGTTTCCTCGCTTCTATTTATTATATGCCTTCAAATGATGCAGCAGGAAGCTCCTCACTGATGCTTTCACATAGGCTGGTGAGCAAAATGCCACAGATGCATTAAGAGAAGAACTGTCAGTGTGGACAAGACAGCAGTTGAAGGAAAACATGCTACTCAGTAAGATCCCAACCTCTTCTACCAATTGTTCTTATGGATTTTGGTGAGATGATTCATCCTATTTTTTTCTTTCTAATATAAATTGACTTCCCATAGCTATTTGAAAGAAATGATGTTTTAAAAGCATTTTAGCAACAAGAATGGAGCACAATTAAGGGTAAATCCAGTCAATGTTTCCATCAAGCTAAAAGAGTATGTCAGAAAAATACTTCAGGTGGGAGGATTTATTCTGAAACCCAGTTTCAAAGGTTTCCACTGATGGTTAGCTGATTGGGTAGTTCTTGGCTGTGATGAGAACATGATAGTGGACAGGACCACCAGACAGAAACTTAACAATGAGACAAAGGAACTAACAGAGGTTATGATGCAAATGGGACTAACAGACATCTATAGGACATTTCATCTAAACACAAAAGAATATACCTTCTTTTCAGCATCACATGGAACCTTCTCTAAAATCAACCACATACTCCACAACATAGCAAACCTCAACAGGTCCAAAGAAATTGGAATAACCCCCTGTGTCTTATCAGACCACCATGCTTTAAAGTTAGAATTCAAAACCAACAAAAATTGCAGAAAACCAACCAATTCATGGAAAATAAACAACACACAATTGCACCACTCCTAGGTCAATGAAAAAATAAAGAAAGAAATTAAAGACTTCCTAGAATTCAAAGAAAATGAAGACACAATATATCCAAACTTATGGGACACTTTGAAAGCAGTACAAAGAGGAAAGTTCATACCTCTAAATGCTCACATGAAGGAACTAGAGAATAGTCACACCAAAGAGCTGAGCTGACATCACAAATGAAAGCTCTAGAACAAATGGAAGCAAATTCACCCCAGATGAGTAGACCCCAGGAAATAATCAAACTGAGGGCAGAAATCAATAAAGTCCAAATAAAGAAAACAATTCAAAGAAACAATGTAACAAAGAGTTGGTTCTTCCAGAAAATCAACAAGATAGACAAATCTTTATTCAAACTAACCAAAAGGCAGAGAAAGAACATGCAAATTAACAAAATCAGAAATGAAGCATGGGACATAACAATGGACATTGAGGAAATCCAGAGAATCTTCAGGTCATACTTTGAAAACCTGTACTCCACAAAATTGGAAAATTTAAAGGAAATGGACAATTTTCTGGACAAATATCACTTACCAACATTGAATCAAGAACAGATAAGCAACTTAAACAAAGACCTATAGGCTCTAAGGAAACAGAAGCAGTCATCAAAAGTCTCCCAACCAAAAAATTCCCAGGGCCAGATGGCTTCAGTGCAGAATTCTACCAGAAATTCAAAAAAGAGCGAGTACCAATACTTCGCAAATTGTTCCACACAATAGAAGCAGAAAGTTCATTGCCAAACTCTTTTTACGAGGCTACAATTACTTTGGTACCCAAGACACAAAAAGACATAAGTAAGAAAGAGAACTACAGACCAATATCACTCATGACCATTGATGCAAAAATACTCAATAAAATACTAGCAAACCGAATCCAAGAACATATCAGAAAAACCATCCACCATGATCAAGTTGGCTTTATCCCTGGGATGCAGGGTTGGTTCATCATATGAAAATCTATCAATGTAATCCACCATATAAACCAACTGAAGAAGACAGACCACATGACCATCTCACTAGATGCTGAAAAAGCTTTTGACAAAAATCCAACACCCCTTGATAATAAAGGTCCCGGAGAAAACAGGAATAACAGAACATACCTGGACATAATAAAAAATAATTTACAGTAAACCAATAGCCAACATCAAACTAAATGGAGAGAAACTCAAAGCTATCCCATTAAAATCAGGAACAACAAAAAGGCTGCCCACTATCTCATATCTCTTCAATATTGTCCTTGGAGTTCTAGTTAGAACAATAAGACAACAAAAGGAGCTCAAGGGGATACAAATTGGAAAGGAAGAAGACAAGCTTTCACTGTTTGCAGATGATATGATAGTCTACATAAGTCACCCAAACTCCTACAGCTGATAAACACCTTCAGCAAAGTGGCAGGATACATAATTATCTCAAAAAATCAGGATGATGATAAATGTGCAGAGAAAGAAATCAGAGAAACATCATGCTTTACAATCACCTCAAACAACATAAAATACTTTGGGGTAATGCTAACCAAAAAAATGAAAGACCTGTACCATAAGAATTTTGAGTATTTAAAGAAAGAAATTAAAGAAGATACCAGAAAATGGAGGGATCTCCCTTGATCTTGGATAGATAGGATCAACATAGTAAAAATGGCAATCTTGCCAAAAGCAATCTACAGATTCAATGCAATCGCCATTAAAATCCCACCACAATTCTTCACAGACTTTGAAAAAACAATTCTCAACGTTATATGGAAAAACAAAAGACCCAGAATAGCCAAAACAAACCTGTACAATAAAAGAACTTCTGGAGGCATCACAGTCCCTGATTTCAAGCTCTATAACAGAGCTATAGTCCTGAAAACAGCTTGGTATTGACACAAAAATAGACAGGTTGATCAATGGAATGAGTTGAAAACACTGATATTAACCCACACACCTGTGAGCACCTGATTTTTGACAAAGAAGATAAAGCTATAAAATGGAATAAAGAAATCATCTTCAACAAATGCTGCTGGCATAACTGGATGGTGGCATGTAGAAGACTGCAGATAGATCCATGTCTATCACCATGCACAAAACTTAAATACAAATGGATCAAAGACCTCAACATAAATCCAGCCACACTGAACCTATTAGAAGAGAAATTCAGAAATACCCTTCAACGAATTGGTACAGGAGACTGCTTCCTGAACATAATAACAGTAGCACAGACACTGAAATCAACAATTAATAAATGGGACCTCCTGAAACAGAGAAGCTTCTGTAAGGCAAAGGACACAGTCAATAAGACAAAACAACAGCCCACGGATTGGGAAAAGATATTCACCAACCCCACATCTGACAGAGGGCTGATCTCCAAAATTTACAAAGAACTCAAGAAACTAGTCTCCAAAACACCAAACAATCCAATTAAAAAGTGGGATACAGAACTAACTAGACAATTCTCAATAGAGGAATTTAAAATGGCTGAAAGATACATAAGAAAGCATTCAACATCCTTTGCCATCAGGGAAATGCAAATCAAAGCAACTCTGAGATACTATCTTACACCTGTCAGAATGGCTAAAATCAATAGCACCAATGACAGTTGATTCTCGAAAGGATGTGGAGAAAGGGGAACACTCCTCCACTACTGGTGGGAGTGCCAACTCATACAGCCACTTTGGAAATCAGTATGGCGATTCCTCAGGATAATGGGCATCAGTTTACCACAAGATCCAGCAATCCCACTCTTAGGCATATACCCAAAATCAGCACATTCCTACAACAAGGACATTTGTTCAACTATGTTCATCGCAGCATTATTTGTAATAGCCAGAACCTGGAAGCAACCTAGATGCCCCTCAAATGAAGAATGGATAGAGAAAATGTGATAAATACACAATGGAGTACTACTCAGTGGAAAAACAAACAAACAAACACAAAACAATGGAATCTTGAAATTCACAGGCAAATGGATGGAACTTGAAGAAAGCATTCTGAGTGAGGTAATCCAGTCACAAAAACACAAACATGGTATGCACTCACTCATATGTGGATTTTAGACAAAGAGTAAAGGATTACCAGCCTACAATCCACACTGCCAGAGAAGCTAGTAAATATGGAGGACCCTAAGAGAGGCATAGATGGTCCCTTGGAGAAGGGGAAAGGGACAAGAAACCTGAGGAAATTGGGAGCATGGGGGAGGGGAGGGAACTAGAGAATGAGAAGGGGAGAAGAGGAGAGGTGAGGTGGACATGATGGGGCAGGGAGGTCGAGTCGGGGAAGAACAGAAGATAACAAGATAAAGAGATAATATAATAGAGGGAGACATTTTAGGCTTAAAGAGAAATCAGACACTAGGGAAATGTCTGGAGAGCTACAAAGATGACATCAACTAACCATCTAAGCAACAGAGGAGAGGCTACCTTAAATGTCCTCTCCTGATAATGAGACTGATGACTAATTCATATGCCACTGTATTCATAGCCTTAATCCAGCAGCTGGTGGAAGTAGAAGCAGACACCCACAGCTAAACCTTGAACTGAACTGAAATCCAGTTGCAGAGAAGGAGGACTGATGTGCAAAGTGATCCATACCAGGCTGATGAAACCCAGAGAAACAAGGGAGAGCTCTTGGTTCCCAGAGTGATAGGTGGGAAACCAGCATGGGACTCATCCAGACCCCCTGAATATCAGTGTCAGTGATGAGACCTCAGAAGTCTATGGGTCGTCTTGCAGTAGTTCAGTACTTATCCCTAGCATAGGAATGAACTTTGGGAGCCCATCCCACATGGAGGGGGTGGGGCTAGGCCCTATCCCAAAGGATATGACAGACTCTAAAGACCCCCTGCATATGGCCTCCCCCTCCCTGGGGAGCAGAAAGGATATGGGATAGGTATGGTGTTAGTTGTAACGGCAGGGGAAGAGAGGTGAGGGACTTAGGATTGAGATGTAAAATAATCTTCTTTCTAATTAAAATAAAAAAATTAAAAAAGACAATATTTTAAATTTATAATGCTTAGATAAACATTTAAATTGCCACTTTTGAGTGTTGCATACGTTTCTGGCACTCACTCCAGGGTCAATAAAAACTTAACAGTGACATCGCTCTAGCTCAGAACAGGAAGCCTAGCCTATACATCTCCAAAGCACTCTGGTCTTCTGTTTGTCCGAGTGAAAAGCACACCAGGATCTGTCATCTAGCAAAAGAATTCTACCACCCATCTGCCAAGCATTCAAAGCTTTCTATTCTTCAATTCACAAAATGAATTTAATGCTTATTTAACAGCACAAGCTACGACACCTCAAATTGGCCCAGGCATCAAAAACTGTAAATGTACCAATTTTCCTGCATATATAAATGTTTCTTTCGTATTCTCTTGCTTGAAAGGAAAATGAATGCCAAAAAAATCACTGAAACGGGAAAATTTTAAAACATGCAACATTCAAAAATTTATAGTAATAGGCAGTAATCTTATACACTATAGTCACATTAAACATAATTTCAAAATAAAGATAATTTTATATCATTCTAGAGTGAGAATTTTAGATTTTCTAGTCATTATAAATTAAAAATTTATTTTTAATTGTTGTCTTTTAAGGTGAACTTGAAAGTACATATTTATATGCTATTTGACCTCATGAGTCTCAAATAGAGGAACAAAGACAATCTTTGTTCTAGCATTTAATTGATTTTTCACACTTTTTCTATAAATACAGTTAACAATATTTTATCTCCTAGCTAATACAATTAAGCTGTAAAAGAAGTCTCAAAGTCGAGATTTACTTAAAAGTCTCTCCAAAGTGTTGGTATTGAAGATTCTTTCACTCTCCAACCAGTAAATGTGTAGAGCACTTAAGAAAATTGTATGTGGAAAACAAATCCAACGTGGCTGACACAGAAGTTAAGTTCCTGGAAGAACTTTATCTTCCACACGAGTAAAGCCAAATTAACTCTGATTACATTAAAATGGGAAATCATAATGGGCTTTTCTCCCTGTAACTGAAGGAGAGTTCTAGGGTTGCCATTGGTTAAAAACAAATTTTCACGTAGAATACACAGAAATCTATTGTGAGTGTTTAGTAATGTGCTGTGCATAGCAAAGGATGAGAAGCTTTTGTAAGACTTGCTGATTGATTCACTGCAAAGCTGAAAATATTGACATACACACACAGGAAAATGAAATGATGTGAACCCTTCTGAGTTATTAATAAATTGAGGTAGGGCAATTAATAAACATGATGTCACCTGAATTACCCTGCATTGTCTCTTCAATTATGAGGTAAGCTAGATGATGTAGTAAAAAATGCATATTGGAGAAAAGAGCTGAACAAAAGCGTAGGCAAAGTTTTAGCATTGCTTCTTTATTGTCTGTGACTTATCTAGGACACTGACATGTTATAGGTAGGCTTTCAACAAATTTTGTTGTTATAAATCAGGTTTATGATAGATTGAAAGACAACAACTGCATTATTTCTGATTTTTTTCTTCTTCAAATACAATACTAATGGGGTATGGGATAAATTAACTATTGTATGTTGACATCAGACAGCAGTATCTCAACTTTTATACTAAGCTTAGAAATAAGAGATGACTGAATACCCAAAACAGTGTTTCTACTCATTTATCCATCCAGCTGTTTATTTTAAATTACAAACTTTAACCACCACGTTGCCAAATAACCTCAGGTGTAACATGTAACAATATTTACTGGGTTAGTCCGTAACCATAAGAAGCTCAGTCAGATCTTCATCTACACTTTCACTACCAGAGAGGCTGAGGCTGAGAGATATCTTGAGAGTTCAAGGGGCAGAGATAGACCATTAACATTTTCAATCTAATGCCATTCTTTGCTTAACACCCTTCAAACATATTAGTAAACGCCATAATAAAATTCAAGCTTTTGGGCATGGCTCACCATGGCATTCTTCTTTTTTTTTTTTCTATTTTTTTTCTTTTTTTTTTTTTTTTTTTTTTTTTGTTTTTCGAGACAGGGTTTCTCTGTGGCTTTGGAGGCTGTCCTGGAACTAGCTATTTTAGACCAGGCTGGTGTCGAACTCACAGAGATGCTCCTCACTCTGCCTCCCGAGTGCTGGGATTAAAGGTGTGTGCCGCCACCACCCGGCCTCACAATGCCCTTCTTGATTAGCCCTTTGCATGAATTAGACTCTCACATGTCTTTGAAAGCCATAGTCCATGCCCATCCCTGACTGTCTTCCCCTATAATACTCACAACATGAGAAAATTACAACAGCATTTCTATAATGATTTCAGGGTCTCAAATCAAGAATACATGAATGTATACTAAAAATAAAATCGGTACATAGAGCTGAGTCCCTCCCTATTTCTAGTGCTCTGGATCAATGTTCCTGCAATCTTTACGCATAGATCTTACCACATGCTAGTTTTTTGTTTTTATTTTTTCCATTTTTTATTTGAATTAGAAACAAGATTGATTTACATGTCAATCCCAGTTTCCTCTCCCTTCCCTCCACTGCCATCTCCTAACTAAAACCCTACCTATCACACACTCTTTCTCCTCTCCAGGGAGGGTGAGGCCTTCCATAGGGGGTCTTCAGAATCTGTCATATCCTTTGGGATAGGGCCTAGGCCCACACCCTTGTGTCTTGGCTCAGGGAGTATTCCTCTATGTGGAATGGGCTCCTAAAGTCCACACCTATGCTAGGGATAAGTACTGATTTACTATAGGAGGCCCCATGGATTTCCAAGGTAACCTCACTGACACCCAAGTTCCTGGGATCTAGATCAGTCCCATGCTGGTTTCCCAGCTATAAGTCTGGGGACCAAGAGCTCCCCCTTGTTCAGGTCAGCTGTTTCTGTGGGTTTCAACAGCCTTGTATGGATCCCTTTGCTCATCAGTCTTCCTTCTCTGCAACTGAATTTCAGTTCAGTTTGAGGTTTAGCTGTGCGCGTCTGCTTCTACTTCCACCAGCTGCTGGATGAAGGCTCTAGGATGGCATATAAGTCAGTCATCGGTCTCATTAACAGGGGAGGGGATTTAAGGTAGCCTCTCCTCTGTTTCTTAGATTGTTTGTGTCATCTTTGTAGCTCTCCAGACATTTCCCTAGTGCCTGATTTCTCTGTAAACTAAAATGTTTCCCTCTATTATGGTATCTCTTATCTTGTTTTCTTCTATTCTTCCCTGACTCAACCTTTCTGCTCCCTTGTGTCCTCCTCACCCCTCCTCTTCTCCCTTTCTCATTCTCTCTCCCCTTCCCCTATTCTCCCAATTTGCTCAGGAGATCTTGCCCTTTCCCCTTCTCTGGGGGACTATGTATGTCTCTCTTAGAGTCCTCTTTGTTACCTAGATTCTCTGGCTATGTGGATTGTGGGCTGGTAATCTTTTGCTCTATTTCTATGATCCATATTATAAGTGGTTGCTTTTTCATTATGTGTCTTGGAAAAAGATATCTTATGATGTGTTATATTAAAGTGTGAATCATCCCATCTTGTCCTTCAGAGTGCCACAGTTAAAGACCTTTATGTATCAGAGATGAAAACAGATATAGGTCACTCTGGACATGTAAATATTCTAGAGATTCAAACCAGAACATGTTATCCTGGATCCTGTGAATTATAATTAGCCTTTTCCTTTTTAATTACACTTTCATTTATTGAATATGTATGTGTGTGTTCATGTGTGCATGTCTCAGTTCATATGTAGATAACAGAGGACAACTCGCAAGGGTCCAGTCTTTCCTTCTGTCATGTGGAAGGTTGTATTGATTAGTCTTTACTCCATCTGCCCTAGCCTGCCACCACATGAGCGCCCAGAATAACACCCAGAGTCTTATATTATTTTACAATGATACTGGCGACTTGACTAGGATTTCTTATATGCTAGCTCAGTCTTAATTATCACAAATCTATATATTTTATAAGGCTTATCTTATCAAGGATGCCTTCTGCTGGTGTCCTCTTCCTGAGATCATATGCTGGCTCTGTAGCAGAGAGCAGGAGGAAGAGGAAGAGCAAGAAAGCAATTTCCTGCTTATATTCTGATTCTACCTGCTATGTCACTTCCTGCCTGTGTCACAAGACTTACTTTTACTACATTTCCCAGAATCCTCCTTGACTCTTAGTCCTGTCTAACTTGCTTCTTCATTGGCCAACAGTACTTTATTCAACAACCAATAAGATAAACATACACAGACCAGCATTCCCCATCATAAGGTGGGGCTCAAACTCAAATAGTGAAGACTGACAAGCATCTTTACACTCTGAGCCATCTGCAATTATCCCCATTCACCCATGTTTTTCCATTTTGCACTTTTGCATTGAGAATGTCCAAAACCCATAGCTGCCATTTGCTCTTTCGAAAACTTAGGAAGATACTAGACATTTCACCAGAAACTATATGGTGAGAAGAGTACAGTTTTAGCACTTCTTTAATTCTCGGGGCAGTTCTCCTGCCTTGCCAGTGCTCAGGGAGGGAGGAGGCTCCATAACCTGAATAGTCAGATTACCTCTCTTTAAAGAAAAGCACAAGCATGATGAAAGTGCTTCCTCACCTAGGCCTGGATGAAAAGCAGAGAGTTTGGGAGTCTACAGACAACAAACGTGCAAAATCAAGTTGGTAAGTCCCAGAGATAGATTTTCTCTAGCTGAACTCTTCTTAATATTTCCTTTGTGTTGCATAAATGCACAGAAATGTTATTAATTGAATGGGGCTGATGGTTTCCAAAAAAATAAAAAAGGGAAAAAATCGTCAGTAATAAATGTGGCTCAGAGCTAAAATAAGACATCCTCCCAGTACTCTGGGCAGAGTGTTTTTTCTGAACAGCTGGTTTCTGTTAATAGGCACATCCTTCCTGCAGAGCAGGCAGATCTGTAATCCCCACCATGCTTGCTGTGTAACTGCCCCAGAGCACATAATCACAGGGCACACTCCCGTTGCTTTACAAGGATATTTTTTTCCTCTCAGAGTTGTCCTTTTGGGAGACAAGCCATCTATTCTGCACTCCAGTTACAGGCCTTCCTTTAATTACAGGGCCTGATATTTATGGTGAGGAGAAGAAGACAGAGCTAAAGATGTGCAGTTGCCTATTTAAAATATATGCGCTCACAAATCTTGAAAATGTGAAAAGTTCCTTGAGTTGCTGAAGAAACATATTTCATATCACACAGAAGCATCTCTTTGTGCACAATTAGGAGGTTCAAAAAACAGGTGATGGCTGTGATATAATCAGGATTGGAGGAGTTCTGAGATGAACTGGGGCGAGATGCATGTCTGAGCACTTGTACATCTTAAGGAATTTTTAGTTTATTCTCCCACCTCATATAACGATTCTATTTGTAATTTTGTTCTAGAAAAGCAATCATTGTACTCGATGATACACCAAGTTATTTTCAAACCATGGGCAGGTCCATTATTTGCCTAATTCCTTTAGGAAAGAGGATGCTCAATTCCAAGTCCACACAGAATGTGTGATTCCTTGAAAAGAGGATGCAATATCATTTTTAACAAATATGAAGATAAAGCTCATTTAAATGGAAGGGAAGGTGAAAACTTCATTTGTTAAAAAGCAAAACAAGCCATGTGTAGAATCTATAATGCCAACACTTGGAAGATGGTAGCAGAAGAGTCAGAATCAAGGCTAGCTTCTGCTATGTCTGTTTTGACTAACCTAGGCTATATAAAACTATATTGCACCAAAAAAGGAGTAATCATAAATGGTATGTCTCCATCAATTCCCTCACCTCAGTGTGAAAGAGAATCAGAGGAGATGGGAGATACTAAGGAAACAAGGCCTTTTTTTCTTTTTATTAATTTAAATTAGAAACAATATTGTTTACATGCCAATACCAGTTCCTTCTCCCTCTCCTCCTCCCCTGCCCCCCACAGACCCCTATCCCAACCCCTTTCTGCTCCCCAGGGAGGATGAGGCCTCCCATGGGGGATCTTTAAAGTCTATCATAACATTTGGAGCAGGGCCTAGACCCTTCCCTATGTGTTTAGGCTGAGAGAGTATCCCTCTATATGGAATGGGCTCCCAAAGTCCATTTGTGTACTAGGGATAAATACTGCTCTACTACCAGAGGCCCCATAGATTGCCCTGGCCTCCTAACTAATACCCACATTCACAGGGTCTGGAACAGTCTTATGCTGATTTCCCAGCTATCAGTCTGGGGTCCATGAACAACCCCTTGCTCAGGTCAGCTGTTTCTGTGGGTTTCTCCAGCCTGGTCTTGACCCCTTTACTCATCACCCTCCCTCTCTGGAACTGGATTCCAGAGTTCAGCTCAGTGTATAGCTGTGGGTGTCTGCTTCTGCTTCCATCAGCTACTGGATGAAGACTCTATGATGGCATATAAGGCAGTCATCAATCTCATTATCAGATAAGGACATATAAGGTAGCCACCTTTTAAACACAACAGGACATGTGAACTCACAGAGGTTGAAGCAGTATGTTCAGGGTCTGCATATGGCTGTGATAGATGGGATCTTAGAGCAAAAAGGAGAAATGAATGCACACCTTCATCCCTAACCTAGAAGCTGTCAAGCTGTCTCCAAGTTATAACTACTTGCAAATGAAAATTTAATTGCAATGGGGAAACAGACTATTATTAAGGTTAACTACATGTCCAGCACTACATGGACAAGAAAAAAAAAAGAAAATCACATCTTTGGAGGTTACTTGTCTCACAATATCATGTCAGGGCCTTTTTCCATTTTTTATTTCTTTTTATTTAAATGAATTATCTTTTTATATTTTATTTTCACTTTTTGTTGTACTTTTATCTTTTTTTTAACTCTACAACTCCTTTGAATACACATTATAGTTTCTGATTTTGTGTTTTCATGGGATTACTGAGTATACAAATGATTGGTTCTCTGTGTCCTGGGCTTTTTATTGGATTCTCTTCCTTACTTTTGTTTGGTTTTATTCAGATGTGTTTTTGTTCTATTTTTGTTTTATCTTATTATATTATATTTTGGTAGAGGCTTGCTTTTAAAAAAATTCTCTCACTAAAAATAGATCCTTTTCTTGTACATATATCCTGATTATAGTTTCTCCTTCCTTTACTCCTCCCAGTTCCTTCCAAGCTTCTCTCTCCTCTGGATCCACACCCTTTCTGTCTCTTATTAGAAAAGAATGGACTTCTAAGAGACAACAACTAGACACACAAAAAAATAAAATACAATAAGATGAGGTAAAAATATCGAAGCTGGGCACAGCAACTCCACAGGAGGAAAAGAGTCCCAAGAGCAGGCACAAGATTCAGAGACACATTTGTTCTCAAAGCCAGAAGTCCCATAAAAATGCTAAGCTAATAGATATAACACATATGCAGAGGAGCTGGTACGGACCTGTGTAGCCTGTGCTTCCTGCTTCAGTCCCTGCAAACACATATGCTCATTGCTAAGCTGATTCAGATGGCCTTGATCTCCTGGTGTACTTCTTTCTGCTTCCTCTTCTGCAGGATTCCCTGAGGTCTGAGGGGAAAGATTTGATAGATACCTCCAATCTACGTTCTCCACATGACATCTGGATGTGAGTCTCTGCATTTGTTCTCATCTACCGGTAGAGGAAGCATTTCTGGTGATGATAAGGCACTGATTTATTTAATTGATTTTTTAACAGTCATTTTTGCTTTAGTCTAGGTCTCTCAGCTATCTAGTCTCTGGTGGTTGGTTGCCCAAGCAATGTCAGGTATGAGTTCCTTCTTGTGGAGTAGGTCTTAAGTCAAATCAGACATTGGGTGGTTACTCCCACAAGTTCTGGGCCATCACTGCACTAGAATATTTTTCAGGCAGGACAGAATGTGGATCTAAGGTTTTGTGGCTATATCGGTGTCTACATTTCTTTCAGTAGCCTGCAGGGTACTTTCTGACACCAAAGAGACTAGAACACAAGGGAGAAGATTTCATGTAGGCACAAGATCAACTTCTCCATATTCAACAAGTTGCATGAGTGTTGTCCTCAGCAATGAGGCTCCATTATCATTCTGTGGAGAGAATTTCTTTGTCTTAGCATCAGCCTAGGTTGTTTGGGGCTTTCCATTGGACTCCCTTGGCCAATGACTCAATTAAATGCAGCCTAGTCCCTCCTCTATAAGGCTTGCCTGACTAGAAGAGATGGCTGGGTGAGACTCTGTACCCCCCATTATTAGGAATCCTCATTTTGGATCACTTTCATAGATTCCAGGAAGTATCAACTGCACTAGGTTTCTATATCATCCCCTAAATGTCCCCCAATTCCAGTCATCTCTCCTCATACGCCCTCTACCAGATCAGCGCTCCTCCCCAACTGATCCCTCCCACTCATTATTTTGAATTAATATTGTATCTCGTCACTTTGCTGAATGTGTTTATCAGCTGTAGGAGTTCCCTGAAGAAATTCTTGGGTCACTTGAATACTATCATATCATTTGCAAATAATTATACTTTGTCTTCTTTCTTTCAAATTGTATCCCTTGATCTCCTTCTGTTGTCTTGCTCTAGCTAAAATTTCAAGTACTATATTGAATAGATATAGAGTGAACAACCTTGGCCTGTTCCTGATTTGAGTGGAATTGTTTTGATTCTTCTCTCAATTTCATTTGATGTTGGCTATAGGCTTGTTGTAAACTGCCTTTAATATGCTTAGTTATGTTCCTTGTATCACTAATCTCTCTAGGACTTTTATCATGAAGGAGTGTTGGATTTTGTCAAAGGCTTTTTCAGCATCTAATAAGATGAACATTTTTCTTTTAGTTTGGTGAAATGGTGGAATGCATTTACTGATTATCATATATTGAAAATTTCTGCAAAACTGGGATGAAGCCTACATGATCATACCAGATGATCTTTGTGATATATTCTTGGAATTGGTTTGTAAGTGTTCTATTGTTTATTTTTGCATCTATAGTCATAAGAGAAATTGTTCTGTAATTCTCTCTGTTGAGTATTCAAGTGGCTTGGAAACCTGAGAAAGCAACAATTTTCTAATGGGTAATGTTCTTTCTGTTTCTATATTGTGTAATAACTTGAGGAATATGAGCACTACCTCTTCTTTGAAACTAGTAGATTTCTGTACTCAAACCATCTGGCCCAGGGCATTTTTGTTGTTGTTTGTTTTGGTTTCTTTTGTTTGGGAGACTTCTAATGACTGTATTTATTTCACTATGGGTGGGTTATAGGTCTCTTTTAAATTGTTTATCTGATCTTTGTTTAACATTGATAAGTGGTACCTATCAATGAAATTACCTGTTTCTTTTAGATTTTCCCATTTCTCTTTATACTTATTCTCTCCGCCTGCCAGCCCCTCCTATCTCTCTTCTTAGTTACTGGCCATTCAGCTATTTATTAAAACAATCTTGTGTCCTAAGCAGGCAAGGTGAAACAGGAACATATTTTTCATAATTAAACAAATTCAGCACAAACAAATGTAACTTTCTTACATCATTAAACAAATTAAGCATATACACATTTACACAGTTAAAGTAATATTCCACAGCACAAACAAATGTAACATATCTTTTTTTCTTTTGTCTTTTCTTCCTTTCTTTTCAAGACAGGGTTTCTCTGTGTAGTTTGCAACCTGTCCTGGAACTCACACTATAGTTCAGGTTGTCCTCGAACTCACAGAATTCTACATGCCCCTGTCTCCTGAGTGCTGGGATTAAAGGCATGCACCACTACCTCCTGGCCTGCAACACATCTTTACATAAATAGCATTCCACAACAGTAGTGTACACTAGTAGTCCCAGGACTCACAGAGAGGCCAAGCCAGGAAGATCTCAGGCTCAAGGCCAGTCTCTGCTCCATACCAAGTTCAGGCTGATCTGGGCCATAATATTATTTTGTCTCAAAAATAAAAAAATAAGAAAAAGCATTACTATAATCACTATGTTATTTGCCACTAAGTAATTTATTGCAGTATGTTTGGAATGGCCTAAATATCCTCCACTGTAAGATCTGAAGCTTATGAATGTGCAATTACAATGCTCAAAAATCTAGCTTGGCCTCATAACTTATCTTCATGAACTCTCCATTGCATCCATGAATCAGGAAACAGAAATAGATGTGTTGAAGAAAGATAAATGATACAGTGGATAAAAGTGCTTCTTGCACAACCATAAGGACCTGAGTTCAAATCCTCAGAACCCATGTAAAAACAGACTACACAGCACATCTGTGATATCAGTATCAGCAATCCTATAGAAAGACGGGGGTTAATACAGGACAATCCCCCCAACCTCACAAGCTAGCCTGCTAGCCCAGCATTTGCAGCACAGAAACAATAAGGACAGCCAGCCTCAAAATAAAGTGACAGGCATCTACCAACTCCCAAGGATTTCCTCTTTCCATTACATACATGCTCTTGCATGCACATACCCACATTCACACATAACTATATACAGACATACACACACATAAACATGCAGAAAACTAAATAAAATTTTATTAAAAGGAGCATTTGACAAGTATTGAAGAAAATGGATTTAAAAATAATCTTAACCTTCTATTGTATTTCAAGTTTGAAGACATTGCATTTAGTGCGTATAACATAAAATATGCCAAGTAAGAGAACGTGCACATTCATGAGAAGGCAAAAATGAATTAAATACTTGACCTTTCAATTAAATGTTAAAGATATTCATAATACTAATAAAACAGCAAGATACTCTTCAAAATCAGAGATAAATAAAACATTAAACAGCCAAGAACAGCAGAAAAAGTAAATTGCTTCAACATGAGTAGACAATAAATTTTCATTCTTCTGAAATTTATTGAGAAGAAAAAATATAACGTTAAGAATATTCAGCCACTGACATACTCATTCAAGTAGTCTGGAACAGTCCTATGCTGGTTTCCCAGCTATCAATCTGGGGTCCATGAGCTCCCCCTTGTTCAGGTAGCTGTTTCTATGGGTCTCTCCAGCCTGCTCTTGACACCTTTGTTCATCACTCCTCCCTCTCTGCAACTGGATTCCATCCTCCCATGCCCTCCATTGAGCCCCCATCCCAACCCAGGGAGGGTGAGGCCTTCCATGGGGAACCTCAAAATAGTCTTGACTGATTGGCACTGGAAAAAACTTTCTGAACACAACACTATTAGTACAGACACTAATAGATGTTACAGGAACAATTAATAGATGCAACCTCATAAAAATGAAAAGTTTCTATAAGGCAAAGAACACCATCACTCAATCAAAGCAGCAACCTACAGAATAGAAAAAGATTTTATCAACTATACATCTGATAGAAGACTAATATCTAAAATATATAAAGAACTAAAAAAATGGACACCAAGAAAACAAATAACCCAATTAAAAATGGGGCACAGATCAGAACAGTATATTCTCAAAAGAGGAAACAAAATGGCTGTGAAACACTTAAAGAAATGTTTAACACCCTTAGCCATCAGGAAAATGTAAATCAAGACTATTTTGAGATTTCATCTTGTACCTGTCAGAATAGATAAAATCAATAAAACAAACGGTGTTTATACTGGAGAGGGTATGGAGTAAGAGGAATTTCCTATTGATATTAGGAAGTCAAACTTGTACAGCCACTATGGAAATCAGTGTGGTAGTTCCTTGGGAAACTAGGGATAGATCTACCTCAAGATCCATCTCTACCACTCTTGGGCATATACCCAAAGAACAATTCATTCTACCACAGAAATATTTACTCAACCATGTTCATTGCTGCTCTATTAATATTATTCAGGAACTGGAAACAACTAGATGTCTGTCAGCAGATGAATAGATAAAGAAAATGTGGTGTATTATACAATGGAATGTACACATAAATTCACAGAGGTTGTGGCAGCATGCACAGAGCCTTACAGGTCTGGGCCTATTGGAGTTACAGTGCTGAGACAGAAAGTGGACAGAAGCCCAAATCACTAATCTAGAAGCTATTTCCAATCGCTAGCCACAGGTAAATGAAGATAGCTTTCCCTAACGCAGTCTCACAAGGTACACAAGCCACTCTTAAGGCCAGGCCCCATGCCCAGTAGAAGATGATCAACGCAAAATGAACTCAATAGTATTTCTGGAGGGTTTTTGATTGTTGTTTGGTTTGTTGTTTTGTTTTCTATTATCTCATTATAACTTGTCTCAGCATTTTTCTTACCCTGCAGGTCTTTTTCTTACATATTCTGGATTTTGTGTTTGTAGGGTATGCATGTGTGGGTCAATGTGTGAGTCTCTCTTTCTAGCTATGTTTCTTGTGTTTTTTCTTTGGATCGTTCTTTTTCTGTTTCAGTTTTGTTTTTGTTTTGCCATCTTTTATTATTTTTTACTTATTTTAGATGTCATTGGTTTTCTAATGATAGAGAGCATGTACAAGGATATGGATTTGAATGACTGGAAGTTTGGGAGCTCTGGAAGGACTTGGGAGGACAATAAAAAGAATATATTATGTGGAAACAAACATATTTTCAATTTTTTTTAAATAAATGAATATACTTCAGGGACACAATGGGGCTTTTGTTTTTTAAATTTTCAGTGTGGGGAGCAGAACAGCTGGCCTAGTAAGTAAAGTACCTACCATATAAAAATGAGACCTAAGCTGAGAGTCCCAGTACCCATGTATAGTCAAATATGTTAGCATAAATCTATTACTCCAGTGCTAAAGATGAAAGACGAGATGGAAGATAGAGATGGGAGAGTCCCTGAAGCTTTTAGGACAGTATTCCTGGCTTGCATGGACAGAGACACACATACACACAGACACACACACACACAACACATACACACAGACACACACACACACACAGACACACATACACATGTACACACATATACACATACACATAGACACACATACACACACATATACACATAGACACACATACACACACATATACACATAGACACACAAACAGACACACAGACACACACACACAACACAATATACAAACAAAAGGGCTATAAACCCTGCCTCAAACAAAGTGAAAGGCAAGGAGTATCACCAAGCTTGCCTTCTGACCTCAACATGTGTGCAGTGGCACTCATATCTGTACATGCAACTGATTAAACACATTCATAGAAAGACATTTTTAACCCCTAATGCTATTTTCTATATTAATATCATGAAAAAATAATCATTATCAAAAGAACTATAGAAAATATTTAGTAAATTTAAATACTCATTAATGTTACATAGCTAAATCAAAGCAAATTTTTAAAAGAAGAGATTTCTATACACAAAAATCAAATTCTAGTCTTATTTATCTTTAAGTTTTTCATTTTACATACTAAACCTAGTTCCCCCTCCCTCCCCTTCTCCCATTTCCACCTTCCTGCTTCCCTCACCAGCTCAATCCAGTCCACAGAGAGGGTGAAGCCTTCTTTGGGGAGTCAACAAAGTCTGGCATATCAAGTTGAGGCAGGGCCAAGCCCCTCCCTGTGTATCAAGTCGGAGCAAGGTATCCTCCACAGGGAATGGGCTCCAAATAACCAGTTTATGCATTGAGGAGAAGTCCTGGTCCCACTGTACGCCAACATCAACACCACCCTCCCCCCACCACCAAGAGATCAAGTCACATAACTGTCAACCACATTCAGAGGGCCTAGTTTGGTCCCATGCAGGTTCCCCAGCAATCAGTCCATAATCCCTGAGCTCCCACTAGCTCAGGTCAGCTGTCTCTGTGGTTTACCCCATCATGATCTTGACCTCCTGACCGTATGTTTCCTCCTCCTTCTCTTCAACTAAATTCCAGCAGCTCAGCCCAGTGCTTGGCAGTGGGTCACTGATTAATGGGTAAGGCCCATTCAGGCACCCTCTCTACTATTGCTAGGTGTCTTAGCTGGGGTCATCCTTGTGAATTCCTGGAAATTTCTCTAGCACTATACCTCTTCCTAGTCCCATGAAGGCTTCCTCTATCAAGACCTCTCTTTCATTGCTCTCCCCCTACATCCCTTCCTCAACTCAGCCATCCCATTACTTCATGTTTCCATCCTCCACACCCTCCATTTTAACCTCTCTCCCAGTTTGCCTAGGAGCCCTTAACTATTTTCCCTTCCTGGGACCCTCCATGTGTATCCCACTTAGGGTCCCTATTTATACCTGGCTTCTCTGGGGTAGTGGATTGTAGCCTGATTATGCTTTGCTTTACATATAGCATCCACTTATGAGTGAATATATTCTGTGTCTTTCTGGGTCTGGGTTACCTCACTCTGGATGGATTTTTCTAGTACCATATGTTTGCCTAAAAATTTCAAAGTGTCATTGTTTTCGAATGCTGCGTAAGATTCCATTGTGCAAATATACCATATTTTCTTTATCCATTCTTTGGTTGAAGGGCATCTATGATGTATCCAGGATCTGGCTATTGCAAATAATGCTTCTGTGAACATAGTTGAGCAAACATACTTGTTGTATGATTGTGCACCCTTTTGGTATATTCCCAAACGTGACATTGCTGGGTCTTGAGGTAGACTGAGTCCCAATTTTCTGAGAAACTGCCATACTAATTTCCAAAGTGGCTGTACAAGTTTTCACTCCCACCAGCAATGGAGGAGTGTTCTTACTACACATCCTCTCCAGCATAAGCTGTCATCAGTGTTTTTGACCTTAGCCATTCTGATAGAGGTAAGATGGTATCCCAGTCTTTTTGATTTGCATTTCCCTGATGGCTAAAGATGTTGAGCAATTCTTTCAATGTATTTTAGCCATTTGAGTTTTTCTGTTGCGAACTCTCTGTTTAGATATGTATCCCATTTATAATTTCGATTGTTTGGTATTTTGATGTCTAGTTTCTTGAGTTCTTTGTATATTTTGGAGATCAGCCCACTGTCAGATGTGGGGTCAGTAAAGATATTTTCCCATTCTTTGGGCTGACATTTTGTCTTAATGATCCTATCCTTTGGCTTACAGACACTTCTCAGTTTCAGGAGGTCCTATTGATCGATTGCTGCTCTTGGCGTCTGTGTTACTGGTGTTATATTTAGAAAGTATCCATGAGTTCGACATTATTTCCCTCTTTATCTTCTATCAGGTTCAGTGTAACTAGATTTATGTTGAGGCTTTGATCAATTTGGACTTGAGTTTTGTGCATGGGAATAGATATGGATCTCTTCATATTCTTCTACATGTCAACTTCTAGTTTTGCAAGCACCACTTGTTGAAGATGCTTTCTTTTTTATTGTATAATTTTGGCTTTGATAAAATAGAAACAAAGAAAACAACACAAAGAATCAATGAAACAAAGAGTTGGGTTTTTTGATAAAATCAACAAGGTAGACAAACCCTTATCTAAACTAACTAAAAGGCAAGTAGATAATATCAAAATTAACAAAATCAGAAATGAAAAGGAGGACATAACAATAGACACTGAAGAAATCCACAGAATAATTAGGTCATACTTCAAAAACCTGTACCCTACAAATAAATTTAATAGAAATTGCCAGTTTTCTGGATAATTACCACATACTAAAATTAAATCAAGACCAAATAAATAATTTAAATAGACCTATAAGCCCCAAGGAAATAGAATCAGTCATTAAAAGTCTCCCAAACAAACAAACAAACAAAAAACCCAGGACCAGTGGATTTCACTACAGAATTCTACCAGAATTTCAAAGAAGATATAATATCAACACTCTTCAAGTTGTTCCACATAATAGAAACAGAAGGAACACTGGCCAAACTCATTTTACAAGGCTACAATTATCCTAATACCCAAACCAAAGTAAAAAAGTAAAAAAGATTATTACAGACCAATCTCCTTCATGAACAGTGACACAAAAATGCTCAGTAAAATACTGGCAAATCAAATCCAAGAACACATCATAAAAATCATCCATTGTGACCAAGTAAAATTAATCCCAGAGACTCAGGGATGCTTCAACATATGAAAATCTGTCAATGTAATCCACCATATAAACCAACTGTAAAAGACAAACCACATGAACATCTCATTAGATGCTGAAAAAGCCTTCAACAAAATCCAACACCCAATCATGATAAAGTTCTTGAAGAGATCAGGGACACAAGAAGGAACATACCTCAACATAATAAAGGTAATATACAGCAAGTCAACAGCCAACAGCCAACTAAATGTAGTGAAACTCAAAGCAATCCCACTAAAATCAGAATTAAGGCAAGGCTGTCCACTCTCTCCATATCAATTCATTGCTAGAGCAATAAAACAACAAAAGTAGATCAACAAGATACAAATTGGAAGGGGAGAAGTCAAACTTTCAGTATTTGCAGATGATATGATAGTATGCATAAGTGACCCCAAAATTCTACCAGACAACTCCTACAGCTAATAAACACCTTCAGTAATGCAACTGGATAAAAGATTAACTAAAAATAAATCAGTATCCTTCCTCTATACAAATGCTAAATGGGTTGAGAAAGAAATCAGAGAAACATCACCATTTACAAAATCCACAAATGACATAAAATATTGGGATAACTCTAGCCAAACAAGTGAAGGGCCTACATGACAAGAACTTTAAGTCTTTGAAGAAAGAAATTGAAGAAGATATTAAATAACAGAAAGATCTCCCATGCTCTGGGATAGAGAGGATCAACATAGTAAAAATGGCAATCTTACCAAAAGCAATCTATAGATTCAATGCAATTCTCATTGAAATCCCACTGCAATTCTTCACAGACCTCAGGGAAAAGAAAACAATTCTCAACTTCATATGAAAAAAAAAAAAAACCAGGATAGCCAAAACAATCCTGTACAATACAGGAACTTGCCAAGCCATCACCACCCCTGACTTCAAACTCTACTATAGATCTATAAAAATAAAAACAGCTTGGTTTTGGCATAAAAGCAGATACATGCATCAGTAGAATTGAACTAAAGACCCTGATATTAATCCACACACTTATAAACACATGATTTTTGACAAAGAATCCAGTCATTCTTATATAGAAAGTAACAAAAAATAATAAAGTTTCATTACATAGCATGGATGTGATAACCCATGATATCATCATTCCAAGTAGATAGGTGGAGATCCAATCCAATACACTAGTTCTAAGGAAAAATGGTTTATGAAAGAAATTACACAAAACAATCAGAATTATTTTCATGAAATTTCATCAAGAAGAAAGTGAAAAATAATTATAGAATTGAATAGTATGTTTCTAAGACAGCCAACAAAAATATTGTCCAAATATTTGTTAAAAAGTAAAAGATAAACAACTTAAGAATGAAATAGAAAATTCTCAAAAGACTTGGCAAAACTTTACACATTGTTCAGAACTGTTAATACTTTTCTATTCATTTTCTTGTAAATGCATATTTTCATGTGCATCTTGGCCAGAATGTCCCTACACAGTTCACCCCTTGCTTTTGATCTTATTGTAGAACACTTTTAGAGGAAAGCTAGACATGCAGACCTAAACATGAATTATTCATATGCTACAACTTTAACTGACCTGCCCTGACTCTCAGTGATTCTTCAGTTCAGCCTTCATTGATTTTATGGAGAAAACTGAGGCCACATACACTCTGCTCCTCACATCCAGGAATCAATGTCCCTATGTTTATATAACATCCAGAATCAGGGAAAGAATAGAACTAGTATGATAAGTCTAGGCTTTCAGAACTAAAGGGAACTTTGGAGGTCACTTGAGCCTAAACCCTTACATTTTCCAGTTGCTGCAGTTGAGACAGAAACCAGAAGAGAAAGGGGCATCTCTCCCACCATCTTTCTAATTCATCCTTTGCTTAAGTAAAGAAAAATACCTGCCAGTAGGTTTGCTTCATCAAGCAACCTTACCCCTTTAATGCATTTAATGTATTCCTTTGAACTGGTAACATTGTACTGCTCCACGTGCCACTGAATCAATCAGATATGCATCAAATATTAGCAACATAAAATCTGAATGGAAATGTAAAAGCTTAGCATTGGGAATGGGATGCTTCTTTTGGAGTTGATGTCCAGTGAGATCCCGTAGATTCCCAAACATTACAAGATACTGCTATTGCTCTTGGTTACCCTCTAGCACATGACAGTAAGACCCCACTGCTAACCAAACCACAAACATGAGATGCAGACCATAGTGAAACTGGTAAGAATTTGAAAGCTTCATCCCTACAAGCAAGCTTTCATAGTGCTGGAAGTTGCTAAGCAGGCTATGAGAGGAGAAAGTAATGATCAATCAAATCCAGCTCTGCACCTTGTGAGGTACCATAATGCCCCGGCTGGGCAAGATGCTCCTGCTTGTACAATACCGACACAAAAACCATGGGAGTGATTGCTTCACAATTGGATTTAGGCATCACTCCACAAGATGAAACCCATACTTGACACCTGTATCAGGTCAGGAAAATATGGTTACACAGGTAATATGCTCTAGGGAATCCCCACTCTAATTCTGTTAAATGGATATAGTACTAAACCAAGTCTGGATGATTTATCATTATACCCAAAGATCAATGAATATCTTAGCCCTCACCTGACAAGTTTCTGTTTGCAGTCGATGGTGGTTAACAGCACATGCCTGGCCAGAGGGCAGAGGATAACAGACCTTGAAACGTCTAACCCTAGAGAGAACAGTTACACTCCTTCACACCATGAAAACCCAGGGATTGTTGCAGAAGAAGGGGAAGAGAGAATAAAGAGCCAGAGGTGGTGGGGGATGACACAAGGAAACAGTGTCTTCTGGACACCACACTCATAGCCATGGAGTTACTGACAACTGTGACCTGCTGAGAAAGGGAATGACAGTTTTCTCTATAATGTAACCCAGGTAAGTCAACCATGCTCCGGTGGGAGACCACACATCCAAGAATATTTGGGCAGCACAAAGTGGTCTTGAAGGATTTTTTAAATAGGATACAAAGTTTGGTGGGTATGCAAGTGAGATAGATATGGTGATAGCTGGGAGATTAATATGATTAAAACACATTGTATAAAACTCTCAACTAATAAAACTACATTATGATTTTATCAGAAAAATATATAAGGTTCAAAAGGTTTTCTCACATTATTTAAAATATGAAGTTAGAGGGATTACAATTCAATAATTATAAGGCAGGCTCACCAGCAGCTACTTAGCCTTTTTCTCGCCATCAAAAGAGAATGAGTGACTTACTTAGGTTGAGCATCACAATTATTTAATGCCAAAAGAGAGGGTATAAAGTCGTAGCTGTATCTGTTATGTGGATAGTTTCTCAGAAAGCCCTACTACTCCTTGTTAACTCAGTGAGTCCACTGAAAGATTTCCAAGGATGCAAGAAGGCCAGGAACTGAAGTGAGTTTTGTTCATCAGTTCAACATTTAATGGCATTCTTACCCTCAGCAAAATTAGGTTTTGTCCATGGGAATAAAAACGAGCATCTGATGGGTCTGTAACCAGATAGGGGTGTTCCGTACCTTGTTATCCATGTGCCTCTAGAGTCGCCCCTGTGTCTGATGCTCAATAAATACCTATGGAATACTAAATGCCATTACTTATTAAATACCCCATGTGCATTGCAGTTAGCCTTCAGTAGGCATCAAGGATTTTGATGTAAAGAGAGGGTAGTAAAAACTTACCACTATCATACGTCTGTCTAGATTCAGAAATAACACTGCATAAATTGCTCTCTAAGGCTGTTTCACATAACTTGGTTTGAAACATAAGTAATTGAATTGGCTTATAGATTATTTGTTTAAAATATTTAAACAAGATATTTAATGGGGAAGAGTTGATGGCATCTATGATTCTACTGCCCTTTTTCAGGGAACCAAAGAAACAATGAAAGATGAAGACACTGAGGTCATAAAGAAATTATAAAAATATAAATAAAACCAAGGGCCAGCTATCTAGGCAGGACTTAGAATTCCGGCACTATTGTTTTAACCAAGTCAGAGGATAAATGGGTCACAAATACTCAGCCATTTTTTTTTCCAGGAGGGAGACGTTTGATTTTCCATTTGATACACTCAAAAAGTCACGGATAAATTTATGCTAGCTAGTGCCATTTGCTGCTCCAGATAGTTGAGTACACACATGTTCAGTGTTACAATATATGATGGTAACACCATGCTCTCTGAATAGATGAAAGATACAAGGTGGACTCAGTTTCCTTTATATATTAGCACAATCATGCTGAGACCACAAGAAAAGTCTTCAGTGGACTGCAGAGTGCTGAACAAAATGCTGCTGGTTTGCATGTGTGTGGTGTGGTGTGTGCCTGTGCATTGTGTGTGTGTGTGTGTGTGTGTGTGTGTGTGTGTGTGTGTGTGTGTGTGTGTGTGTGTGTGTGTGTGTTTCTGTATGTCTGTGTACATGACTGCCTGGGTGTAAACAGCTGAAAAATTTCACAGCTGTGTTCTAATTTCACTACAATTTTACAGCTAAGTATGTCTTTATCTTTTATAGTTATTTATGCTTTCCTCCAATTGTGTCCACTAAGTTTTTGTTCTTGGTTTTTTTTCAGTTTATGGATAAAGTATTGTACATCCCTGTGTCCATATACATTGACAATTAAGTGCATCAACCAAATACACAGAGAATCAGAACAGGATTACTTGGTTTAATAAAACAGAAAAACCCTTTGATGCACAACAACACTTTGGGCTGTTTCACTATAGTTGCTGGCTAGTAATTGCTCACAATTGCACTCATGAGCTGATGGAGTCAGAGAGTTTTTGACTTCACAGGGAGATATTTTCCTTTACACACATACTTTGGCCAGTAAAAACACTTTCATAGACTCTATGTGCATCCCATGGTAGCCCCAGAATCTCCGTGGCAATCAATGTTTTATCCTGGCACTATCTTTAATTCCAGTCTGGCACATCCTGTGACTTAGTTCTGCACTGACTTGGGAAAAGCAATGTAGTTTCTAGTCACTTCAACATTGGCAGAGTTGTCAGTAATCGTGTATGAACTAATAAAAGTAAAAATATGTATGATCAGGACTTCAGAGATACTCACCGTTTTGGTCACAGAAATTCCTGCTTGTGGAGATTCAAATTTTGCCATATAATGTAACCTTACAAATGTGTTTAGGCTGGAGAGATGGCTCAGTGGGTAAAGGTACACACAGCCAAGTCTGATAACCTGAGTTTGATCCCAGAGACCCACCTGGTGGAAGGAGAGAACTAACCCACAGCTGTCCTCTCAATTCCACATGTGTGTTATCATACATGTGTACCCACACACATATATACAAAAATAAATAATTTTTAAATTAAAAACTAAGCATGTTCATGACAAAAGTTCCAGCACACAAGTTTTCACCATGGGTAACTCAAACAATCTTTTTTCTTTTTTTTCATTAGACTAAGGAAAGAAATGTGGTTATGATAAAGCACATAGGTGGCAAAAGCAGAAGGATTTCAAATAAGATTAGGGTCGTGATATAGGGAGAACCTGTCTCATAAAAAGCACATGGCAGAGGGACAGGGGAGAGGAGGTGCCCACAATGACCAAAGCAGCAATACCACTGAGATTTACAATTTATAGAACATTCTGATTATGATCAAATTTTCCATTCTATCCACATAATGCCAAACATTAAGAAGAAAAAAAACTGGAACGTTTTCTCTGGTGTAATACATCTTAGTGACTTGGCAGTGCCCTTTAAGATAAAATATGCTCCCTTCCCTGGAAACACATGAATAGCCTGAATAGCCTTCCTTAACATCAGAGATGAAAGCATGCACCTCAGCCTTCTTTTTCTTCTTTTCCAGAAAGAAAAGCACTTCTCTTCTTTCCTAACTAAATACTTGTGAATGTTGAGATAAACACGAAAATACATATTCAGACATTTCAGTGATTCAAAGAGGTTTTTTTTTTTTCCTCTGCCTACTGCTAAATTCTGTAGTTTCTTTACATTTTCCATTTTTGGACGTTGTTCATTTGCTATGAACACACCCTTTATCTGGTTTCAACAGTAAGAATCCAACATTCACTCTCATCTTGAAACTACAATATAAGTAGTTATGGCAACTAATAAACCACTTATCGATTAAGCAATCATATAATAGGGTTATTAGTAGCTCAATTTTATGAGATTAAAGGAAAGAAAAGGAGCTTTAACTCAAGGGAACAAACAAGATGGAGTTCACAATCAATCCATGGTCAGATGTGGTTCTCAGTATGTGTGGATACAACCTCTCTCATTTGTTGCATATAGCAACAAAAATACACTATTTTCTAGTGTAAAAATGGTTTCTTTTCTTTTTTTGCCACTGAACACAGTGACTATGTCAAGCCAAATGAGGCTCTTGCCAGTGAATTATTGAGGATAAATATTTTAAACAGTTCAAACAAATCTTAAAAGTTATGCTTTTCCATGTGTTAGGCTCCAAACTGCTCTGAGGCAAGAGTGAGTAGTAGAAACCAACCAAGAATGATGTTATGTTCCTGTAGTCCATGCATTCAGGAGGCCGAGGCACAATTGCCTTGAGTTCAAGGCCAACCTGAGCAAACAGTTCAAGTTAGCCTGAACAAAGAGACTCTGTTTCAAATGTATTTTTAAACAATATATGAAGCAAATAGTACCACACAACATTCCCTCTTCTTCGTGGTCCATAGCACTCAGAACACTACAGTCCCTGCTTCGGTATGAACATGAAAAGGGTTTTGTTCTTCCTGCTGCTGCTGCTGCTGTTGTTTTAAACAGGATTATGGAAGGAGGACACATAGTGATTCCTGTGTCTGTATATTAATAAGAAAGTCAACACAAAAGGATTACAGACATTTCCTCAACCCAGAAGCATTTATTTCTTAGCCTAATTTGTGAATACCAAGGTGCAAATAAGTGAACTAATGGTTCAAGACTTCTGAATCTTCTTCAGATTAAATAAATAAATTAAATAAATAAATAAATAAACAAGAAGTGTGTGTCATGTCAGATGGTGTCCTTTTTCCTTCCAGGTAGTTCTGAAAATCACCTATTTGTAAGGGCAGATCTTCATTATAGACATGATCTCCAATTCAAATAATTATAATCCTCTACACCTTAAAAATCAGAAAGTTCTTCAAAATATTCCAATTGAAATCCTTAATGTTTCTGTTCTGAGGAAAGCAAGGAAACATGTCTTTATAACTTCTTCATGTATTTTTGAGATTTTGCTGTGCACCCTAAGCTGTCCTTGAATTTTCAATCTTCTACCTCTCATAATATTGTTGTTTGAATGAGAATGGCCTCATGGATTTGAATGCTTGATCACCAGGGAATGGCATTATTTGAAAAGATCAGGAGGTATGGCCTTGTTGGAGGAAATATATCATTGGGAATGGGCTTTGAGGTTTCAAAAGCCCATGCCAGGCCTAGAAGCTTGTCTTGCTGCTGACTGAGATTCAGATGTAGAACTCTCAATGCCTCTCTAGCACCATGTCTACCTGCATGCTTCTGTGTCCCCTGCCATGATGACAACAAACAAAACCGTAAGCCAGCCCCAATTAAATATTTCTTGTATAAGAGTTGCTGTGATCATTGTATCTTCACATTGATAGGACACTATATAAGACACAGGTCATGTGCAGTAATTCCTATTTTGTATTCAGATTGTCACTGACCATTTCCACACTGCAAGAATACATATATAATCCTTCATGCTCTCCCAAATACAAGTAGTATTTTTCTCAACTGAGTGTATAATGTGGATAGCCTGAGATGCTTTCCCTTATTTCTCTGTACTATCACTCAATGTCTCAAGGAAGTGCTTGCTGCTTACAAAGGAGCAGAATCCTTTTAGACAGTTTCCTCTTACATTTCAAATACCTCCCAAGAAAGTAACTGAAAGTTTTGTTGCTTGATTCCTGCTTTTCACATTCTCTTTTTCTTCAAAATCCAGACGACACTCGCTCTCACGATACCTAGATATAGCCACAATATGCCTCTGACTTTATTTCCATGCTGTTTAGTCAGATCCTGCCATCCTGAAATCATCGTATCTCTTTGACATTCTCCTCAGCTGTAACCATCTTTTGTGTCTTAAGTACATACTTGCAGGGTCTGTCTACCTTCTTTCTTAGTTAGTGCATATCTCAGCTCCAAGGCTTTTCTGAAACCCATCTATTCACAGGGTGAGCCACAATCACAGAGACCCCATCCCCCCTGAAACCTCAACCTGAACATCAGTCTCTTTGGTCAAATGTTTATGTTTCCGGACCCTTCCTACTTAAGTCAGTCTGCTGCCTCCTTCCTATAGTGGGAAATTACCAATACGGAGTCAGGTAGAAATATAAGGGTATTTAATAGGGAAAAGCCTTACTTACAGAGCGACCTAGCCAGCTGGCACGGCAGCAGTCTGTACGGCTAGTACCAAAGTGAAAGCGAAAGAGCAAATGCAGTCACCCTACATCCCCCTGACCACGCCCTTGCAAGCTTGTGAGGGCGTGGTCAGGCACACCTGTAGCCATCCCCTAAGTAGGCGTGGCTACAGCTTCCCCTACACCTTCCCTGCCACACACTTACCATTTCCCTTCCAGTACAGCCAGGATTGTATATCCAGTGGCACATTAACATGCTCAGAGCCCTTGCAAGCTCTCTCAACATGCCCAAACCCCTGTAGCCATTCAACTTTTATTTACATTTTCTTTACTCTTGTCATTTGACTATAAATCAAATAACACAATCGTTTCCTTGGGGATTCAAAATAATAAAACCAGAAAATTGATTGAGAGATAAAGGAACTGGATTCCCATAATTCATTTTAAATTCAGGACCATTGAGACCCATTGGGAATTCCTTTACCTGAATATTCCATATTATGCTAATAAGTTTCCAACACATTTAAAATAATATATATTAGAACATAAAGTAAGCTTCAGATAAGACAGTTATTTTACCCAAAGACAATTAAACTATAAATTATAAAAATAAATCTTACAAACTTAAATTTGGACATGTAAAAATTATACTTCTAGGGTATGACAAGATGGATCAATAGATACAGACAAATGTATATCTAGATACTTAAATAATAGAAATATAAATTTTAAAACCAATTAAATAATAATTCTAAATATCATCCTTTATATTATTGAGGACACAATGAAAATGGCACTAACAAGGAACTTTATAGCTTAATTGTTTATGCTTTACCATCGGTAAGCTTCCAACTTAATTAGTTAAACTTTACTTTTAAGCTCATTAAATTTATAAAAAGAAACTTGAAAATAGTAGAAAAGGAAAAAAGTAACAAAAATGAACATAGATATTAAATTTAGAGAAAACAAATCCAGGTGAGAAATAAGTAATGTCAAACTCGGTTATTTTTATTTTCCTTCTTTATTTTAATTTAAATTAGAAACAAGCTTGTTTTACATGTCAATCCAAGTCCCCTCTCCCTCTCCTGCCCTCCACTAACCCCCAATCCACCTAGGGAGGGTGAGGCCTTCCATGGGGGATCTTAAAATCTATCATATCATTTGGAGCAGGGCCTAGGCCCTCCTCCATGTGTCTAGGCTGAGAAAGTATCCCTCTATGTGGAGTGGGCTCCCAAAGTCCATTAGTATACTAGGAATAGATACTGATCCACTACCAGAGGCACCATAGATTGCCCAGGCCTCCTAACTAACATCTTCATTCAGGGGGTCTGGGTTGGTCCTATGCTGGTTTCCCAGATATCAGTCTGGGGTCCATGAGCTTCCCCTTGTTCAGGTCAGCTGTTTCTGTGGGTTTCTTCAACCTGGCCTTGACCCCTTTGCTCATCTTGTTTCCCTCTCTGCAATTGGATTCCACTAATGGCAGATCTTATATAAGTTTTCAAAAACAAAACAGGAATAAACAAATTCCATATTTAAAGGGAAATAAAATTATAGATATAGCATAAGTCACAAACAAGAAAAGAAACATCTACCTCTATGATGAGGTAGAAAGCTCTGGACATTCTCCTCTCTGGTTCTAACTCTAACTCACAAACTTGGGAAGGTTAGACTAGTAGAATGAATCTGGAAGCAGCTGAGTTTTCTGGGTATGAATCTTGCATGACTTTCCCCCCCAAGAGTAAGACAGAGTCCTGGAGTAGCTGCTTTAGTAATAAATGGAGCAACCAGTACAAAGAGTAATGCCGACCAAAAAAAGAAACAGTAATTATAATGGTATAACTTATTAAGAAACAGCAATTACCAATTTGTGTAGCTAACCAAAGAACTCCAAATTAAAAGAAGGATAAAAAAGAAAGAATTTGAAAGAGACATGGACATTTCAGAATCACAGCAAAAAAAAAAAAAGGTAATTACTGCTCTCTCAGTAATCAACGGGGAACCTCCATCAAAGATCGGCCGAGATGAAAAGATCTTAACTGTTTCAATATAACTGGCATTTATTGGAGGTCATGTGCAAACCCTCCATATGCAGTATTTCCTGGTGCCCACAGTATATTTGCTGAAAGCAGAGAAAAAAATTCTAAAAGAACCTCAGCTTCACATAGTTTTAAGTCATTAATTCTGTCAAACATTCAAGGAAGTTTAAAACAAACATTTTTAAGTTTAAGAAAGATGAGGGTTTGATGCGTTGGCTCAGTGGATAAGGAAAGTACTTGCTGGAAAACTGGCATTTGGAACACATGGAAACGGCAGGAAAGTGTGGGGACGTATAATTCTATTGCTCTGGTTGTAGAGGCAGAATCCCCATATGAGCAGAATCGCTAAACAGAATTGACATCCTATGGATCCTACAAGAGACTCTGCTTCAGAAAACAAAACAGAGACCCAGGAAGACACTTGACATCAACTTCAAGTCTACACACACGCATCCACACACACACACTTGTAAATATCATACAATGCCATGCCCACACTAAACACACAAACACATGTAAATGGGGGAAATAACAACCTTAATACCAAAACCTGTCAAGTAAATTACAGAATATTAGAGACAAGTATTCCTCATAAGTACAGCTACAAAAGGCCCTTTTAGATGCTGTAAATCAAATCCAATATTCCATCTAATGAATACTGAATTATTAGTGGGTTGAAACTATCAGGGAATGTATAAGTCAATAGCAGATTCACAAAATTAGCAGTGTGAGAGTGTGAGCCATTACAATAAGAGAACAAAGAGGCAAATGCATATAAATATTTTAACAGATGCAGACATAGCATTAGACAAATTCAACCCTTTGGTGCAAAGCACTCAGTGAGTTAGCAACAGTAGGACTCTATCTCGATGGTCCAGCTGCCCGAAATCTGCCCCAGGACTCTAGTCATCCAGGCATTCTCTCCCATGCTAGGGAGGGATTTTTGATGATATAGCTGCCCTAGAGTAACCCATGTTCCTGTCACTGATCCTTCAACCACACTCCTTTTAACCCGGTTAAAGTCACTGATTCACCAGCCTGACTTGAGTGAAGTCACTTCCTGCTTGATCATTGTCTTCTCTATCTGGGATAAATAGATACAGATGGTCTACAAAAGGAAATATGATTTATCTAGTTGACTACTAATACATTAGTTGATCTCACTTACTTTAAAAAATACATAATCCTCAAAAATATACAAAGATGAAGAATTTGGGCAAGTAAGTTTGACCAATCTTTGAACAGGACAAAAACAAACAAACCCTCAAGGACATGTTCTTTAAGAAGAGAACAGTAGATGAGTTTCCAGTGACCAGCTTCATTTGTGAGTTTAAAGTAACCAGAAGAGAAACTGTCACTGATAGTATGAAAAATGTAAGTTAAATGTTAGTTTCATGCCTAGGATATGGCTCAGTCAGTGAGGTGCTTAACAAGCATGGAGACCAAAGTTCAAATCGCCAGCACCCACCTAACAGACAAGCTTGGCAGTGCGTACCAGTAACAATAGCACTGGGAGGGTGGAGACAAGCAGATCCTGGGAGCTTATTGGCCAGCTGGCCAATCTAGCCAATTGATGAGCTCTGGATTCTAGGAGATCTTGTCTAGATGAATAAGGAGAAGAGCATTGGAGGAAGAAACACATGGACAAACATACACATGTATACAGCACACACATATAAACAGGAAAGGAAAGAAGAAAGGGAGGGAAGGAGGGAGGGAGGGAGGGAGGGAGGAGGAGGGAGGGAGGGAGGGAGGGAGGGAGTAAGGAAGGAAGGAGGCAAAAAGAAAGAAAGACAATATTAATCTTTGGTATAACTGAAATATCCCTAAACAGAATATTAGTAAAGTTAATTCAGTATTCAAACAAAATATATAACACCAAAGTAAAATTCATTCTGAAGTTTTTACAGAAGAAATATTATATGATTATTCCATATTCCAATAATAATAAGCATGTAAAACATTCTGTATGAAATCCAATTATTTGTTACTTTTCTAATTATCAAAGTATCTGTAGAAAAATACATGAAAATCCTAACCACACAATTTCACAACCCATGGCGAGTCCTGTTTCTAGTGGGGAAACATTAGAGTTTGGCTGTAATACATTTAGAGCTTTTATATGAATTTTAAAAAGTAGTCTTTCCTTGGGAGCTCATTTATTTATTAATATTGAATAAAGAATATAATTTATTCAATAATAGCTCTGACTAAGTTATAAAGGCTCTCTGCATAAATGCAAACAAAGTTTCTGAGCATAATAAATCACAAATTTTATTTATAATGGAAATTCCAAGTCATTTATAAGTACTGGTTTTAAAAGTCTACATCTCACTTTCATAACAATGAAGTTCTTTATGATACATTCCGTACCTATTTGCTCCAAAATATTGTCTTGCATAGAATTTTATTTATAGTAATTTAATTTTCTCTTTGAGAATTTTGTAAATGTATATAATGTATTCTGATTAGACTCTCTGGGCTCTCCCTGATTCCAGTCAATTTTCTTCTTTCTTAAAAGTCTATTTTACACATTTTCTTCTCTTTTTATTTATTTGTTTATTTTGTGACTCACTGAGTTGAACCATGGCCATCTATGTGGCCATGGGTTTAGAGTCATCCATTGGAGTATGGTGGATTTTAAATAAGCTTTAATACCTTTCTACTGGGAAAGCATATCCTTTTTTTCCATTGACCTGGTAATAGTAGCAAAATATGAACTAATCCAAAATATGAACATATTTGTAAATGTTTCTTGTAAGTTCTTGCTGCAAATGATCTCACGGTCATTGGCATAAGAGTCTGGAATTGTTTACCATGAATATTACATTTTTTTCAAAAAATGTTTTGTTTTGGTGTTTTGAGACAGTGTCCCAGTGCAATTCAAGGTCTTCCTGCTTCAGCTTGCCACATGTAGAGGCCTCATCAACCCTGGAGAAGACTGTTTTGTTTTGTTTTGTTTTGTTTTGTTTTGTTTTATTTGCAGTGCTGGTAGTAGTATTGGGATTGTCCCCAGGCTTCACACATGATAGGAATATGCTGTATTACTAAGTCATACCCTGGCCTATCAAACATCACAAATATCAAAAATCAATCCATGATTTTGATCATAGTATGATACACATGGATTTTGCTTAATATTGGTTTTGTGACTAATAAGTATTAGTCATCACATTGTTAGTTATCCTATTGTTTCTGGCATTGTGCCTAAAATAGCTTCATATTTCCACATTTACATGCAACCAAACTCTTCGTTACACTGAGGCGAACAAAGTGGATAGGAACTTAGGTATGAAATATCAAGTTTGCATAGTACGTAACATCAATGGCTTTCATTTCTCTTTTATGTACGCATAGCTCAAAGCCACCATTTGGAGGCTCTGGTCCTCATCAAGCAGGTGTTACATTCTGTTAATCCAGTCATTCTGAAAACGCTCATTTAATAGTTCGTTGTGCCAGGTACCTTGTGAATAAGACAGACAAAAGCCTAGAGCTGTGGAGCTTGCTTTTCAGAGAGCAAGCTGCGCACTGGGTAGACTCTCTGTGTCTACACAGGAATAACAGTGCTTCACAGGAAATCAAAAACAACAGTGATCAGGTTTAAGAACTAACAGTGGGCTTGTCACTGAAGCCCATGAATACATGTGCAGATTACTGTAGCCAACTCCAAAGAGTGTGCAGAACTCTTCCAGAAAGATGTGTCCTGGTAAGAAAAGAAAAAAGATTGCCACTCCAAGCAAGGCTAAGAATGATTATATTTACTGAGCTGCATCCTGGGATAAGACAGTTACTTAAGGACAATGCTCAGCACTGGATAAAACCATCTCTAAATGTGTCAAGTGGCAATATAAGATGGGTTCATCACACCTTTGAAAATCCTTCATAATGAAGCATAACATACCACTATGAGCCCTTTGCTTGGCTGGTGACTCGTATTTATGAAGGGAGGCATCCAGAAATGATCGTTTAATCAACAAATGCAAAGTATTCTAAAGAGAAATGATCCTCTTTTATGTCGAACATGTCATCCAATATCAGTGTCACCGCTGATGTATCCAGAATGTCAGATAAATCTTCAGACACCTTACGCTCTGCCCTGGAAGTAATTTTGCCTGGGAATAAAGTTGCCATTTGGCTCAATTACCTTCATAAGGTCTAATTCTGGAAGGCAAACAGCCACTCTGTTAAGCTTCAAGGGGCTTCACCACCAGAATGATCTCCCTGGACAAGGAAGGTGTTTCACAGAAACATAAACTGCACTTTGAAACCAAACAATCTTTGTGAAAGGTTTTACAGGCAGTTTGGACCTCTCAGTTAGTAGTAGATTTTTGGGAAACATGCATAGCAATGAGGACACAGAGCCACTGGGTTTCACATCACCACTGGGTTTCACAAATGAGCTGCTAAGGAGAAAGGAGATGAGTTGCTGGGAATCATCTATAAAAGGTAAATCAAGATTTGCAGTCAGCATAAAGCAGGCATTCGGAACACCGTAGCACTTCTTGTGGACTGTTCATTTCTCCAGGAATGTTGTGTGTTTCTTGTAACTTCACTTATCAAACATTCCACTTATAAAAAGCACTTAATTTTAAAACTTGATTACGTGTGTGTGTGTGTGTGTGTGTGTGTGTGTGTGTGTGTGTGTGTGTGTGTGTGTGTGTGTTTGCCTGTATGTATGGAAGTTCCTGATACAGGTGGAGGCCAAAGGACGACCTTAGATCCATTGAAAGTGAAGTTACAGGTGGCTGTCAGCTTCCACATGGGAGCTGGAAACAAAGTCGTGTCCTAGATAAGACCAGCAAGTGTTTTTAATTATCCAGCCATCTCTCCAGCCTCACAAAGAAACTTACCATAGGAGGATCACTTCAGACCAGAAGAGGCAGGTAGATAGACTGTATATATCAAGAAATCTGCTGTGAAACAATCTCTCAAGAAATGACTGAATATTATTTTGCACTGCTGGGAAAATCTCAGGGACATGTCATTTGATGTAGGCATTCTACCCCTGAAATATACTTGTCCTTAACTTATTTTTCCAAAATCTTTACTAAATCTCATATATAATATTGCAATTTTTTTCAAAAACTATATGTAGAATTCTCTTCTGTGCAACAACTTCTGCATTACAATTGTGTTGCTATTTGCTAAATTAAAAAGAAATAAAGCAAACCAGGCAGAGAGGCACACACCTTTAATCCCAGCATTCAGGAGGCAGAGGGAGGCAGATCTGTAAGTTCAATGCTAGCCTGATCTACATAGTGAGTTCCAAGACAGCCAGGGCTACATAGAGTAAACTTGTCTCAAAAGTACATGGGTGGGTACTGGAGAGATGGTGGAGAGGACTTGCTCCTCTTGCAGAGGACACAGTTCCATTTCCCAACACCCACACAGAAGTTCAAAACTGTTTGTAATTCCAATTCCAGGGGACACAATGTCCTCTCTGGACTCCTTGGGCTCCTTTATGCACAGGGAACACATAAACTCATACAAGTACACACAAAATATATATATAAAATACCAAATCCTTTTACAAAGCATAATATTTTAGAAGTAAATAAAACAAAGACCATGAATAGAAGTTCAGTGGTATATGGTTGATTTGACTTTTAATTTCTAACCAAATAGTTCAAGATACTTATGTAAAAAGCCTTTCATACTTTATATATCTTGGTAAACTTATGAACAAATATTTATTTTTCTAGGATATGCATAATTTTAAATTCCATTTAACTCCATTCCCACACTGCATACCAAAACATTTGTCATTTAGTAGTTCATGAGGTTAAAATAATTACCACTTGCATTGAGCAGTTGCTTAATCATAAAAATTTCTTAAGTATGTATTGATACATTCTCATGCATTTCTGGGGAGAAATAGACTCTTATTCTGTAAAAGTCATCTTCTTTTCCCACCCATATTGCCCTTTGCATTGTCACCCCGTGGATCTTGCTTACAATAGTAAATACAGAGTAATATTATGTTACAGTATCCAATGGAATGGAGGGCTGAACAGAAAAACATACAATTGCTAGAACACAGCTTACTCCAGCTAGTTAACAAAATGAAATGCTATCCATCTAACTTCAATATGAATCCAAACAGAAAAGTAGGTAAAAGACAATCATTCACAAAGATAAATTAGCATGGAAGCCACAGGAGAACCTAGCTTTATAACTGCCTGCTCGCTTTGTAAATAAAAATCAACTCAGTTCTGTCTCGTTTTAATTCCATCTCTTACATACTACAAGGTTGCTTCAGTGTATATATTTTTTCAAAGTTTATTCTGATACACAATAGCAAAAACCAGGCACATAAGTTCTGTACTGTTTCTAACCTTTATAAATTACTAACAATAACCTTATGATTTTTAGTCACAAACTTCTGTTATTAGCAATTCATGAGTCATCACCGGGATCTTCTGTTTTAGCTATTGAAGCTGTATTTTGATATTCAACCCTCACCTGAATGATTTTTTTTCATTAAAAACACGCACATCAGCTGCTGTTTCTACAATGTCTCCTTTTAATTTCCTTATCACTTGTGTAGGAACGTAAACCTCTCCTAGGACCTCAGTGCCCCTGTAAAGCATCTACTAGAGACTCTTTACATGCTGTGAAAATTATCCTGGGTCCATTCACAAAGTCGATTACATCGAGTCTGAGTTTAGAAAACAGAAGAATGAAACTCTTCCAGCCTGCAGTACATCCCTTGGTTTAGTTCCCACAGTGTTGGGAAGAGAAAGCCACTGTTTCTATCAACATTTATGCTTCCTTAAAAATAACCACATGTAGCCACATAAGACATGCAGCTTCATAAAAGAGGAACCAAAGAGGCTTTCCTTCTCTCCTCAAAGGAACAGTCACCCTTTTTTTCCTCTCTTTCTTGAGATAAAAGGGGACTGGCTAGTAACTCTATATTACTAAAGCAAGATGGGAGGATCCAACTTGAGTACTTTTTTTTTTTTTGAAGAAAAACTACTAACTCTTATTGTGGGGTAAATGGTAAGATGAGGAAAAGGTGAGCAATTAATCATTTACTGTGATGATGTTTGATATTAATAAAGGACCTAACTGATTTAGCACACTTCACGGGCACATTCAACATAAAATTAACAAAGAAACATGTTTTAAGAACTGTATCGACCTTGTGAAAAGTTTAATAAGTATATTTTAACTCTGCATGGAAAGGATTTTGTTATGACATTTCATATATCTATATTAGGTGCCATCATATTCACCCCACTACCCTCTCTTGTCCCCTGCTAATCCTTTCTCTTCACAACTAGATCTTGTTCTACTTTCATGACTTCTGCTTCTTTGTTTAAGTAACCCAGTGAGTTTAACTAAGATTGCTTGTAGGATTGGGGATGAGAGCCTACGCATAGGAGCATGGCAACTTACAAGTGGTAATACCACTGAAGAAAATGCCTGTCCCTCCTCCAACAACCATTAACTATAGCTTCTTAGAGAGGTATGTATCCTCATGAGGCCCTCTCCACTTTATGACAGAGCTTTATGACCAAATCTTCTGAGAGTCTTGTTCAAGGAAATCATAGCTGCTGGGAGTTCAAGATCAGTTAGCCTTGTTAGGCCCCAAAGACACAACATTCCACTCCTTCCTCTATCTCTTAGATTCACTGTCCCCTTCTTACATTTCTCTGAGCTTTGAAAGAGATGAAATAGATACCATATTTAGGTCAAGCATTCAACAGTCACTCATTCTCAGTAGTCTGGTCAATCATAACCCTCTTCAGCAAATAAGAGTCATTGAAAAAAGAAGCTTCCTTGAGCAAAACTGTCAGCAGCAATAATCTAAGGACATAAACATGAACATTTAGAAGGCAGTTTGACAAGAACACCAAGTTCATAATATATCTTCATCTTAGTTTGGTAGTTCCCACTTATCTTCTAGTTTGGCAATTAGACAAATCTTACTTTGAATATAACTTACTTCCTTCCCAGCACATAAAACCCTGGATGTAGAAGAGTGCAAGCTTTTGTCCTACACGTTATCAATTGACGAGTATTTGTCCAATGAGTACGAGTAAATGAGGAACCACTATTACCCAAATTTGGGCACTGTAGCCTGCTAAAAATTGTCAAGACAGGATCTTGACCCTTGTAAGACAAAACACCGTGTGGCTGTGGAGCAGATATTACCACATGTAGCATTGTGTCATGCTGATGCAGCATGGGATGTATAAAGTAGATTTAGGTAAGACAATATGAATTAGACTAAGATGATGGTTGCAATAGAAGATTATACCCTGTGTAATGCAATACCAACGAGCTTAGTTTTCCCAACTACACATTCCTGGGACATCACTAGAAAAGCACTTCAAAGGAGACACAGTTCTCTTTTTGAGAATACATAAATACCATCCACATTCTCCCCAAATCAGTTCTCTTTTCCAATCATTAAAACAAGCTTTTCCAACATACATCTTATCTGCAAAGATGCATATCTTTAACTGGGGGCACATCTGTTTCCTGTACTTGTTGTTTATTCCTAAGTCAGCAATTTAAATTTTTAAAAAAGCACTTAAAGTTTTATTTAGTCTTTTAATGTATTATTAATTTTTGTCTTCTATAGCACACTAATGGTTGAAAGAGTTTTGTTGCATTCTTTTCTGTTTTATCTTTCTTTGGCATCAAAACTGTCAAACAAGAAAGGGCAGGGTGTACCAGGCAGGGAGATCAGCCCAAAGGCTCCAAGGAATGACAAGGCTGCTGAGCTACAAGGAGTAAGGAGAGAATGAAGCCAGACATGGCAGAAAAGGTCAGCTCAACCCATCACACCAAAGCTGCTAGGTCCAATGAAGCCTGAGTAAGAAGAACAGGGTGGCAGAGTCACTTAGCACTTTTATTTTAAAAACATTTTTATTCAGCAGCAATTTGAACCTGAAAGTTGCAAAAAAAATATATACTCAATTTCCTATATTTGGTTTGTATTGATTGCTGGTATTTTGTGATGCTAACCAAGCAAAGTTACCTAAGTCCTTCTCTTACCCCCTCCCAAAGGCTGTTAGCCATGTCAGGTAACACATTCCTGAGCTGTGTAGAGTGTACATCTTTGAGGAAGGCATGATTCTGACGCATGAAGTTTTGTCACCTGTGACCTTTACGGCTTTATATGTTTTGTGTGATGCCCTTAAGTCAGCCTGGGCCTTTCTTACCTGAGTCCTGATTTAAACAAACAAACAAACAACAACAACAACAAAAAAAAACAGCTATTTTCCTACTAGGCACACAGTGATGTCCAAACCTGGGTCTACTACGCAGGGGCGGGCATAGGGAATATTTCATCTATTGCAGTGGCTTCACCGAGTACAAGATGGTCCACTACCATTGCCTTCACAGCACAGCTTTAGTCTACTGAAAAATAAATCTATGCAAACAAATCGAGCGACTCTACTTCCACCCAGCCCTAGCCTCCCATTACCTACAGCAACCATTAGGTCTCTGTGTTTGTTGTTACCTTGCGAGAGACAGAAATATGAGAAAGTGACACCATGATGTTCTTGTTTAGTCTGGATAAACAACCTAGGAAAAGGACTTCTCTGTATACAACTGGGACAAATCAAAAGAACCACAGAAAATCTCTGCAGCAGCTGCCAGCACACTTCTAAACTTGGTGGCTACCAAGTTGATGCTTAAAGGCCTGTCAGACAGTCTGACACCCAGTCATATCCTGTGTGACCTTGATTTCTCTGCCTGAATTCTGACCCATCTCCACGCTCTGAATTTGTCTCTTTAAAATTCATTTAACTTTCTTTCTTCAAAGACCTGATGTTTTTGTCATACAAGTCTTTCACCTGCTTGGTTAGGGTCACCCCAAGATATTTTATACTGTTTGTAGATATTGTTGAGGGTGTTGTTTCCCTGATTTCCTTTTCAGCCCTTTTGTTATTTATATATTGGAGGGCTACTGATTGTTTTCAGTTAATTTTGTATCCAGCCACTTTGCTGAAGGTGTTTATCAGTTGCAGGAGTTCCCTCATGGAATTATTGGGGTAACTTATGTAGACTACTATATCATCTGCAAATTATGATACTTGACTTCTTTCTTTCCAGTTTGTATCTTCTTGATCTCCATTAGTTGTCTTATTGCTCTGGCTAGAAATTCAAGTATTACATTGAAGCGATAGGAAGAGGGTGGACAGCTTTGTCTTGTACCTGATTTTAGGGGAAATGCTTTGAGTTTCTCCCCATTTAATTTGATGGTGGCTATAGGCTTCCCGTAAATTGCCTTTTATGTGTTAGGTATGTCTCTTGTATCTCTAATCTCTCCAATGCAATTTTTCATGAAGGAGTGTTTAATTTTGTCAAAGGCTTTCTGGCATCTAATGAAGTAACCATGTGTGTTCTTCCAATGTGTTTATATGGTGGATTTGCACTGACTGATTTTCCTATGTTGAACTATACCTGCATCTCTGGAATGAAGCCTGCTTGCTCACGGTAGATGATCTTGTTGATGTGTTCTTGGATTTGGCTTCTGAGCATTTATTGTGTATTTTTGCATCTGTGTTCATAAAGAAAACTGGTCTGTAATTCTCTTTGTTGAATAATTGTATGGTTTGGGTTTCAGGGTTGCTGTGGCCACATAAAATTAATTAGCCATGTTCCTTCTGTTTCTATTTTGTGGAATAATTTGAGGAGTGTTGGCATTAACACTTCTTTGTAAGGTGAAAGAAGGAAATTTAAGAAGACATCAGAAAATAGAAAGATCTCCCCAACTCATGGATCAGTAGAATTAGTATAGTAAAATTGGCCATCCTACCAAAAACGATCTATAAATTCAATGGAATTCCCATCAAAATTCCAATTATTTAAATATTTTGGAAGGATAGCATTCAATTTCTTATGAAAAAACCCAGGATAGCCAAACAATACTGATCAATAAAACAACTCCAGAGGTTTTGCTATCCATTACTTCAAGCTCTGCTATAGAGTTATAGAAATAAATACTGCATGGGATTGGCATAAAAACAGGCATGTTGATCAATGGAATTTAATCAAAGACCCAGACATAAGTCCACACACTATGGATGCCTGGTTTTAGACAAATGATCCAAGGTGATACAATGGAAAAAGAAATCATCTTCAACAAATGGTGCTGCATGTATAAGAATGAGAATAGATACATATTTATTACCCTGAAAAACTCAAGTCCAAGTGGATCAAAGACCTCAACATAAAACCAGACACACTGAACCCGATAGAAGAGAAAATGGGAAATAGCCTTGAATTCATTGGTACAGGAGACAACTTCCTAAACAGAAAACTGACAGAGCAGGCACTAAAATGGCAATTATCAATGGAACCTCGTGAAACTGAAAAGCTTTTGTAAGTCAAAGGATGCTGTCAATAAAACAAGGGGGCATGGGAAAAGATTTTCTCCAAAGCCCCATGTAGTAAAGTGTTAATGGCAAAACATATATAAATATCTGAAGAAACTAGACAGAAATAAAGCAAATAATCCAATTCAAAAGTGGGGTACAGATCTAAACAGAGAATTCTCAATAGAGAACTCTTAAATGGCAGAGAAACAACGAAATATTCAACATCCTTAGTGATCAGGAAAATACAAATCAAAACAACTTTGAGATTCCATCTTAACACCTGTCAGAATGGTTAAGACCAATAACACAAGTGCTAGCTCATGCTGGAGACGATGTAGAGCAAGGGGACCATGTCTCCACTGTTGGTGGGAGTGCAAACTTATACAACCACTAAGAAAATCAATAAAGAGGTTCCTCAGAAAACTGGGAATTGATCTACCACAAGACCCAGCTATACCACTCTTGAACATAAAACACTCCATCCTACACAAGAACACTTGCTCAACTATGTTCACAGCAGTTTTATTCTTAATAATCAGAAACTGTAAACAACCTAGGTATCCCTCAACCAAAGAATGGATAAAGAAAATGCGGTACATTTAAATAACAGTGTTTAATTCAGGTGTTAAGAAAAAATAACATCATGAAATTTGCAGGCAAATGGATGGAACTAGAAAAAATCATTATGAGGACAGAGGCCTGATGCAAAAAGACAAAAATGATATATACTCACTTATAAGTACATATTAGCTGTTAAGGAAAGGATAATGATACTACAATCCCAAGACCCAGGGATACTACATAACAAGGAGGCCAATATGGCCCCCAAATGCCTCTCCCATTCCTGTCATCTCTCCCCTTGGCCCCCTCCCTTCCTCCCTCCCTCATCTGGTTCCTCTGATTCCTGTCCCCCACCCCCTGTCCATCTGCATGATCTGTTCTACTTCCCCTTCCCAGGGAGCCATATGAATCCCTCCTTAAGCCCTCCTTGTACCCCAGAAACTCACCTTCTCCAGAGCCTTGTTCAGATTTACTTGCTAAGAGACCCTTCCCCTAATCACCCTAGACAAACCAATCTTCTTAATCCCTTTAGATGTGTTTTATTTCCTAAATTAAAATATCAACAAGTATTTATTGATTGAATGATCTTAATCACAGAGTTGGGTACTGAAAGTCGAAACATAGATAAGCTCTTCTGGAAAACAAATTGTTTTACTGAATATCACATGGTAGTGCTTCAGCATCTCTCAAAATGCCCTCATTTTCTTCATTGCATGGTTTCCCCCTTTACATCTTTCTATTATTGGTACAATGTAGGGAGACACTGTAACCACACCTCCTAAGGGCTGGCTATAGGTGTGACTGACCACACCTATCAAGGCGTGGTCAAGGTGAGGTCAGAGTGACACAGCATGAGCTCTTAAGCAAGTGCAAGCACATGGAACAATCTCTTCCCCTTCGGCTGCCCCTTCTCTCTGGCCTCCCTGCCTTGCTGCCCCTGGGCAAGCTCTGGCTTGCATTTGGCTGGTATTTATCTGAATAAAGGTATCTTAAATCTACAAGCTTTTTCCTTCAGTACAATTTCCTACTTGCTAAAATAGAAATCTCTGCAATTCCTTGTTTTCTTTCTATATAATGAATTGAACAAATTGTGTTATTTCTGCTACAAACATACCTCAGAATTCCACTGGTTATTCTTAGCTCCCATATTCCTTTACCCTGGTTCGTGATGATATATTATACCTTAAAAAGGACCTGTGACTTAATCAGGAATACTGTTACAATTATTAAACACCATGATCAAGAGCAACTTAGGGAGGAAAGATTTTATTTTGCTTAAACATCAGTATCACAGTTCATCTTCAAAGGAAGTCAGAGCAGGAGTCTGGAAGCTGAGGCTGGTGCAGAGGCCATGGAGGAGTGTCATTTACTGGCTAGCTTCTCATGGGTTGTTCAGTCTGCTTTCTTATTGCACCAATAACCACAAGCCCAGGTGCTGCACTGCCCATAGTGGGGTGGCCCCTCCCACATCACTAAGTAAGAAAATGTTCTACAGACTTGCCTACAGGTCAGCATTACAGAGGCAGCATCTCAACTGAGATTGCCTCCTCTCCAATGACAGTTGATAGCCTGTATCAAGTTAAAACAAAACTTGCCAGCATACTCTGCCTCTTTATTTTCTTTTTTATCACAAAGATAAGGTTCAAAAATGATTTTTCCCACAAGAAAAAGACATACCACACAAGGTTTGTCATTGTCCATTTCTGAACCTGATTTTCATATTAGTTCCTAATTTCCTAATTCCATGTTAACCAATACTACACAAGATGTGCCGCCTTGGCTCCCAGATCACCAACATACTACACAAGCTTCTGTGCCTTTACAGCTCTCCTTACTTCCCTCTGTCTATCCTGGCTCAACTCATAACTCAAAATCCATGTCAGCATCTATCTCACCTGGAAAACCATCTCCTGCTTTTATGATGGTCATCGCATCCTCCTTGCCCTCCAATCACACAATTTTAAGTGTAACTGCAGCAAAATGTTCCACACTATTCTGGGCAGCTTTATTTGCATCCCCACATCCTCTACCATGTTATCAGGACTGCAAACTTCTCATTACATTCATCTTTGCACTCTCATGAGCCTGGCAAAGTGCCTGGCCTATATTAGGTTCAAAATAAAAATGTAGCAAGTGAATGAAGTCATGCTCACTAAATTATAGCTTTGGCGATAATGACATAGGACCGCTCTAAAAACGTTTCCTAAAGAGCTTCGGCTGCCAGCTTGTACGCATTCATTTTTTATTATTAAGACATATTGTGGAATATGGTTTAAAATATTTTGAAACAATCAGAGTTGGGAAATTGGAGCTAAATATTTCAGAATAATATAGAACAGTTACTGGTGAAATGCCCAGATGACAGCCATGGGGAAGCCAGCATGAAATGATGCTATGGACTTCTGGCTCCCTGTGCCTTTACCAAACCTTCTTTCAGCCTGTCCTGAGCTCCACTTCATAGAGCTGCCAATTACCTTTGTTAAAAGTCCACCTGCATCAACTGCACTGCACTATTTTACTGTGTACCTGCTCTGCTATGACCTCCTCGCTCAGGAATCTAGGAAGCTTTTCAACTTCCAGCACCCTGGATATGTGGGTGACCTCAAGAGTGGAACAAAGCTAGTCTAGTTCCATGGAAGAAGCTGTGAACATGATTCTGTCCATTCTACTGCAGCTGGAAACTCTGAAGGTCATGATGCACACATTCTTGAAGGATCCCAGCATGATCTAGCAAAAGTAGCCCATAATAGAAGCACAGATGAAAATGTACTGACTTTATCTCATATTCCCTTAGTTGTATTCCCTGAAAATATCTCCCTCCAAATAAACAGCTACATACAAACCCCTGCTCTAGTTTATGGTTTCTATTGAAACTATAAGAGAACTGATTTTAAAAAAAATGACCCTAGAATCTAACACTCAAGGTGGAATTCTGTAACTGGTTATATGGAAATTAGCTGAGTGTTCACAAACTTCCGTGCTCAGGAACCAACACTGAGCACTCGGGTGCTCAAGATGACAATTTGGATGACTCATACTTGAAAGGTAAATGCAGTGACTGGCAGGCAGGAAATCTTATCAGGAAATTTTAATTTTAAGGATTGTGGCATTTACTATTTATCTAACTTCTTTAAGTGCCTTAGAAAAGAAATTGATAGTTGTCTACCTTCAATTCAAGACATGGTGTGTAGGTCAAAAAATGTCCATTATGATCTTAAAAAAACCTTTATTATCTGGAAACAACCCCCCCCCAAAGAAGAAAAAATGAGGCTGAAAATCATGCCCAGGACATAACTGAAAAGGTTTCAGAGCTACAAAGAAGGCTGAATACATAAGCCTAGGCCTTCTGTAACTCAGGCTGGGTTCCTGAGATGGGACTGTTCACAGTCACCAAGGAACCTGAGATTCTTGAAACCCAGAAATACACGGAACACTTCAGACTTGCAAACCCAACTACTCTACGTGAATGGAAGAGGAACTGCCACATGTCTGAAAACCCTGAAACCCATGACCAAAGCTTTACTTCAAGTTGTACATGCTACAGAGTCTCCCATGTTGAATCTCATATACCACTAGATAAATAATTGGGATTGGGTCACGGCACAGACTAGATAAGCAAATATATTGATTGTTCCAAAAAAATAGCAAACACCTTCTGTCATGATTTGTTTTGTCAACTTGACATAAAATAGACATACCTGGGAGAAGAAATCTCAACTGAGGTAACATAAAGAACAGACTGGCCTGTGGGGATGCCTGTAGAGCAATTTCTTCATTACTGTGGATGTGGAGGGTACCACCTACTGTGGGTGGTTCCATCTGTGGGCAAGTGGGCCTGAGTTGCAAAAGGAAGATAGATGAACAAACCAGAAGAAGGGAGCCAGTAAGCAGTATTCCACTTCAGCTCCTCCTCCAGCTTCCTGCTTCGAAATCCCTCACTGAATTCCTTCAACAGCTATAAACTGTAAGCTGAAATAACACACAGCCACACACACACACACACACACACACACACACACACACACACACACACACACACACACACACGTTGCTTTTGGTTATTGACTTTATCCCAGAAACAGAAGTCAGGCAGAACATAAGTTCCTACTGAGTGTGGAGTATTGCTGTGAAGGGCCAGACTATGTTTTCTCATGGGAGGATTAAGCAAGTGTTTGGAACTTTGGGTTGGAAAAGACATCAAGTAAGAATTTAGGGCTATCCTAGAGGAACTTGGAAGATAAGAATGGGTGAGATGCCATGCTCAGTGGCAGCTAGACCACAATATAATCACAGTACATGAGCTAGTTTGTTGTAGCCCATTCCCTATGGTGGAATGCTGTGCTCAGTCTTAATGCATGGGAGAGGGACCATGCCCTGCCCAACCTATGTTGACTCCTCATGGCAGCCCTTACCCATGAGGAGGAATGGGCTGTCTGTGGAGGAGGTGAGGGGGTTGGGAGGAGAGGTGGGAGGGAGAACTGTGGCTACAATGTTAAATGAAATCAAAAATGGAAAAAAATTATCATCTTAAAAATAAAGGAAATAATTTTTAAAAAATAAAAGATAATCCTTAAAGAAATGCAGCTTGGGAAGTTTCAATGGAAAGCAAAGGATCTGGGGCTGTTTTGTGATGCTTTGAATTAATAATCTGTGGTTCCTGGTAGTTGGCACTAAAGAATAATAAGTGATTAGCAAAAAGAAAAAAGAAAAACAGTACCACTTAAGTGAAATCTGGAGAATTACTTCTGGGTCAGAACACAGAAGCTGTGTCAAGAGGGTGCTGGGCTGCATCTATAGCGGGCACTTTAACTTAGCCATGTGTAAGAGTCTCCCACATCTGATGGGGGAAGTGCTTCTGTGTATGTGTTTGTCTTATTGCATGATAAATAAAGCACTGTGTGGCCAATGAGGCAGCACATTAGACTAGGAGTCAAGGAGGATTCTGGGAAATGTAGTAAAGAAGTGGTGATCTGGGCAGGAAGTTACATAGCTGAGAGACTCGTATATAAGCAAGAAGGACGTTGCCCCTTGTCTCTTCCTCCTGGTCTCTGCTCTGTAGTCCCCATGTGATCCGCCGGCAAGAGAGGGCACCAGCAGAAGGCATCCTCTATAAGCCTTATAAAATATATAGATTTATGATAATCTTAACACTGAGCTAGCAGATGAGAAATTCTAGTCATTGGCCAAGCAGCATTTGTACCTAATATATGTCTCTGTGTGTTACTTGGGACCTTAATATGGCAGCGGGCAAACTTGGGCGGCCTGGCAGAAAGTGACCACGTGGAAGCAGAGCTTGGGTGGCTTGGAGTGAAGACTTATTGTAGCACACACATGACTAGATTTCAAGGTAGATAGAGGTAACAGAGAATAGCTGGAGCTTGGCACCATTTAGCAAAATCATATTCTCCCTGAAGAGGTGCAAGAGATGTGGTGCAGACTCAGTTTTGTTGGAAACACTGAAGATTAAAGGGATTGTGGAGGAAAAACTAGTTTGGCCTCCATGTGGCCGAATCCCTGAAGAGCCAAAAGCCATTGGTGAAGGTGCAGCTTTGGCTACAGTAGAAATTCTAGCATATTCAAGATGCCAGTACCATGAGATGGTTTCCAAGTAAAGTGTGTGCGTGGGGGCGGGCGGCGGGGGGGGGGGGGTAAATAATGGTATTGGTCTAAGCCTACCAGACAGTGTGTGAGTAGTGTAGGTGACAGAGACTGAGAAGTAGAGTTGCCCAAACTCTGGAGGCCAAAGGATCATGAGTGAGTTCCATATGACAAACACTGAGCTACAGAATTTGATTTACACCTATGGATGATGGTTTTGCTTTTAGTTGGTTGTTACTGTTCCCTGGTTTCTTGTGTCTTGTGATTTAAAAAAAAAAAATGTATGCAACTTGCTCGTGAATTTGCAGAAGTCACAGTTAAATGACTTGGAGTTTTTAAAGAGATCTTTGACTTTCAAGGACTGATTTGGGGACTTTTAAAATTGTACTGCGTTGGCTGTGCGGTGGTGGCACACGCCTTTAATCCCAGCACTCGGGAGGCAGAGGCAGGTGGATTTTTGTGAGTTCGAGACCAGCCTGGTCTACAAGAGCTAGTTCCGGGACAGCCTCCAAAGCCACAGAGAAACCAAAAAAAAAAAAAAATGTACTGTGTTTTATATTATGATAACAATATGACATCTTGGCAACAAACTGATATAAACACCATGACGAGTTGAGATGTCTGTCTGTAATGTTTATGAGGGGTAGAATCTCATAGTTCTTTCAACTTGACATAAACCTATACATACTTGGGAAGAAGGGATTTCAGCTGAACAACTGCCTCCACCAGAATGGCTTGTGGACATGTCTCTGATGCACTTTCTTCATTGTTGTTGATATGAGAGGGCCAAGCCCGCCATGCGTAGTGCAATTTCTGGGCAGGTGGGTCTGGGTCATGTAAACAAAGCAGCCTTAGCATGCCTGGGGAAGCTAGCCAGTGAGAAGCATTTCTTCATGGTCTCTGCTACAGTTTCTACCATTAGGTTCCTGCCCTGACTTCTGGAAATGATGGACGGTGACATGGAGTGTAAGCCAAATAAACCCTTTCTCCCAAAGTAGCTTTTGGTTAGTGTTTTGCCACAGCAACAGAGAAGAAAAATAGAACATCTTCCAAGTTTTTGAGAACTAAACCTGCATGTGTGGACAATGGGGAAGCAGGGTGGCTGTGAATCTTTATGCTGCCAATCTAAAGAGGACTGTACATGGAAAGGTGACAGTATATTACTACAGGAAGGCTCTCCCATGATTCAGAGATTAATGTTCTGGCAAGGATTCTCAGTGCCAGCCCTAACATGTTTCTGAAATGGTTCTTTGAAGCTTGGATATATTACTGACCTACAAGTGTGGTAGAAATGCCAGAACTGCATTAGCACAGTACTAATGAACAACTCAGGAGCATGAAATATTAGAATGGATTTATTGCACAGTATCAGAGAAACTGCCATCCATGTTTCCCAGGAGGGACAAGAGAACAAGCGCTTTACCAACACCATAATGAATTTTCAGGTAAAGAGGCTCATATGCTTTGAGGAGATTGATGGTGATTGTCTTCTGTAGGTTGTCAAGGAACCTGGATATTTAGTAGCAGTGAGAATTGTGTCTGGAATGGAAGGATGGAGGCAGAAATTCCTAACAGTCAGCTTAAGATGCATGAGATTGTTGTAATGGGCAGCAGAGCTAGGGCAGCAATCAGAATACCTTAACCCAAAATAATCTATCCATTGAGGAAGACAGAACATGACACTCAGAGGGACTGAGAAGATAGGAAATAGCTACTTGCTTTGTTTGAGAAAAAAAAGAATTGCTTAGCAGAATGTTAATATCAGTTACAGATTTGAGAGTTATAATCTTTCATCTAATTCTAATTCTAAGACATATTAGATACTCAGAGCCTATTATCTTCTGGAAAGGTAATGTCTAAGCAGAGTCCTGAAATATCCCCACAGATACAGGGCATCACCATTTCTTCTGACCTTCCTTTAAAAATGCTCATCTATCTCTAACAGCAACTGTGCAAGTAAGGAAAGTAATAGACACTCAAAACAGTTGGAGGGCTGTTACACACCGTGACACCCAGGATCCCAAAGGCCATCACACTGCACTTAGCAGACACTTCAAGATGTCACAGTGATCATGGTGTCAAAGGCTTCATTATATCACTTTTTCCCCAGTCTTTCAATGGATAAACAAGATGGACAAATACAAGATTTTGCCAATCTTTGACCTGTACTAGGACAGCAGTTAAGAATAATGGGATCCACTGAAGGTCCCAGACAGGGACTTTTAGCTCCTCAATTCAGACTACTGCAATGAGTATTTCAGAGCAGTTAAAGACAGCTCTGCTTCACAGAGACATGAATTTGGAAATGACAAAAATGTTTTATAGCTCTTTAGATAATTGTACTATTTTTTCTTTGCTATTTATTTCAAATTTTAGACAAAGAGTAATTTTTCTTTTTTCTTTTTCTTATATATTTGTGGCTTAGTGTCACTAGGTATCTCAGTCTGGCTTTAAACTTACTTTACAGCACAGACTGACCCCAAACCCATGATACTCCTGACTTAGCTTCCTGCATCTTGGGATTATACCAGGTCTCCACCATGCCTGTAAAGGGTAGCTTTTAAACATCCACAGCAATGCAGAAATAGTGTTTATGGCAACTAGTTGTGTAATATTTAGTGCCTTTACCTGAGATGAACATTTTCTACCCACGTTTGATTTCATAAGAACTTCCAGAGGCTGATATAGTCCATTCTACAATATCCAAAGTTCACATCACTACAATCCCCATCTCATCTCAAGAAAAAAATTCAGTACTGAGAAACTATCCGGCTCCAAGTACCAAACATATCCTATAATCCTGACTTTTGCTTAAGTGCTTTAATATTGTCCTTGGCCCCTAATCCTGTTGTTTTCTTGAAAGTAACATACTCACCTCATGCATTTTCAAGAAAATAGCTGCCAAATGCCTGAGATGGAATAACTGGGGTCTATGCATCAGCTGTTCATTTATGTAGAAATGAAATCCCTTGGAGAAATATGACTTGAATAACTCAGTCTCAAAGTCTCTCTTGAGACTCCCCTCAGAGTCTGTATGAAGCCTATATGCTGCCTGCATCCTTCTCAACTCATGACAAAGGACAGAAAAACCTCCAATGAACCAAAAAATATTACAAAAACAATTTCAAAAACCAAAGAGTATCGCAGTCTTCTTTGAATAAAAAATGTATACCTTGGGCTCAAGAGCTATCTCTGTCATTAAAGTGCTTGGTCTACAGCATGCAGATCTGAGTTCAATCCTCAGAGCTCATATTAAAGAAATATCCAGGTATAAACCTGTAATATCAGCATTGGAGAAGCTGAAACAGGAGACTCCCACAGTCCCTCTGGTCAGCCAATGCAGTCTGTTTAGCAAGATCAGGACTAGCAAATCTTGTTCTTAGAAAAGCAAAAAACAAACAACAAACAAAACCAGTGTGTGACACTCTGGGAGGTCAAGACCATGAAGGAGAAATCTACAGAGACAGCTGAACCAAGCTCGTGGAAATTCATGAACTCTAGACTGACAGCTGTGGACTGTACATGGGACTGAACTAGCACTTTCCTATGTGGGAGGCAGCTGTGAAGCTTGGACTCTGAGGACCCCTGGTAGTAGGACTAGGATCTATTCCTGGTCCATGAGCTAACTTGTTGGAGCCCATTCCCTATGAGGGGATGCCATGATCAGCATTAATGCATGGAGGAGGGGCTTGGTCCTGCCTCAATTTAATGTGCCAGGCTTTGCTAATGAATTCTTACCTTATGGGAGGAGTGGATATAGGGTGAGCTGGGAGGAAGGCAAGGAGGGGTGGGAGGATAAATTGTGGTTGGAATGTAAAATGAAATTTAAAAAATAAACAACAAAACCCAAACACACAAACAAAGCCAGTGTATGACATCCAAGGTTGTCCTCTGACCTTTATGCAAATATGTACACCTGTACCTGAAAACACACAAAAGATACTTTGGGTATTTTACCAAAACCTCCTAATTAACCCTTTGCCTTTTTACCCTGAGTACATTGTGGTGACAACTACAAACTCCAAATTCAAGTTGATACAACTACACTGACTTATACAAAGGCTCCACCAACTCAACCCACTGTGAGATTGCACCTGTGGTACAAATATCAAAAGAGTGAAAAAATAAATAATGCCCAAAATAATTTGTAGCTTATGTCCACGAGAAGGGTCTTAGAGAATCTCAGAGAACTTCTACAACTATCACTTAGGGGATCATAAATCCAGTGAAGGTTGAAGTATCAAGTGAACCCCCAAATGTGATTGACATTGCTGACAATCTGACACAGAATGATCAGACACTTCAGGGAAGATTTTTTGAATCCCTCGTGCACAGGCAAGCAGATTATGTCTAGAATTGTCTTTCCATCTTTGTATCACCACAGTGAGAGGCCTGATACAGATAACACATAAAGAAAAATAGAGGTTCAAAGCATGATACCTGCCATTAGGTCAGTTCTGGTATGGACCTCAGGACAACAGTGGATGGCAGAAACACCTGTCAGGGCAGGTGGACATTTCATCTCACCAGGAAGCAGAAAATGGTACTGATCAAACTTGGTCCTTTTCTAACTGTCCTCTTGGGGTTGCTGATGGATCTCACCTCATATATGTAATGACCTCAGAGGCTCACAAAGATTCCGTCATCTTCACGTACAATGCTACTAACCATATTCAAGCCATTATTCCACCCAGGATGGAACAGATACAGGGTCTGGTTGACAAGTAGGGCAAAGCAACTGTGAGTGGAAAGCAGCCACGGCTGTCTCTCTAGATAATCTCCATCTCAGCCAGCCAAGGAGCCCAAGAAATTTACACTTACCTTTTTACAAACCTTTCTCCATACCCCCTCAAGGCAAAGAACAATTGTGTAAATAGACATTCAAGAACAGTTGAAATGTCACCATGATCCCAGGAGTTCACATGCAAAATATGATCAAACACGAGTCTAGTAATGACACTTTCTTCCCCAATAGGCTTGTAATGTTGTTGGCAAAGAAATGCATCAGTTTGCTTTCCAAAATGCCTCTGCGGTCCCCTGCACAGGTCCTGTAATAGGCTTAGATAAATGCCTGACTCACAGATTTATTGATTTAATAAGCTGAGTGATCCTATCCGTGGAGAGAAGTAGAGGAACACAAGTGAGCAAAAATGCCAATAGCAGAGGCGATTTCACACCATTGCCCTCTATACCTCAAACTTCTTCTAGATCCATTTCCTTGACATTTTATTTGCAGATTGAACATTATTCAAAATTCTAGATGTTTATAAGCACCTGGGTAGTTCATCCCACTCAGTAAACAGTTCAAAGTCTATCCTTTAACTCATGCTGAGCCTGGCAGCCTACATATGTCAGTTCTTTGCTTCTGACCAGCTGACAAAGGCAGGAGTTTGGAGTTGCAGGGGTAGCTGTGGCTCATTGTTGACATGAAGACCCTGGTGCTTTGGTGTCCACAAGCAAAACTGAAATATTTCTCCTGAGCATCAGATACAATAAGATGGCTCAAATTCAGTGCTGATATATTTGGGACAGTTTGAACCTTAGGAATTAATTTTGCATTTTGAATGAAAGAAGAATACTGCTGGATTGAAAACACAACTCAAAATATGGTACCAATAAAAAGAGAGTTCATCTAATTGTCTACTGCAGATCTCCATATTAGATCACTAAGTCTCATGGAAACTAAAAAACATTGATTTAAGCTTTTGTAAAAAGTGTCTAGACCAATGGTTCTCAACCTATGGGTTGTGACCCTTTCACAGGGGCCACCTAAGGCTATCTGTATATCAGATATTTCCATTACAATTTGTAACAGTAGCAAAAATAGTTGGGAAGAAGTAACTAGAATAGTTTTATGGTTGGGTGGTCACCACAGCGTTAAGGAACTGCACTGAAGGGTCTCAGTATTTGGATGGTTGAGAACTACTGATCTGGATAATGATAGAAAAGATCAGCTTTCTATTGGAGACATCTAATATTCACATGTATATATAATGTATCCCACTTATGCATGTATTCTATCCTCACATATTGATTTTACTGTTTTTCAGCAAATAATGGTCCCACGATAGCCCTACAGCAAGACAAGATGTTTAGCTGCAGTAGAAATACAGTTGGCCTTCAGGAATTCCTTCTCCTGGCATGCTTATAGATAAGTTAAACATTCTTGATAGTAGCAAATATTTTATTTGGAAAAATGGGAGAAGGAGGATAGGATAATTCCATGGGTAAAGTGTTCCTACACAGTCTCAGGGACCTGAATTTAGATCTCTGGCACACAAGGAGACACCTGCACACCATAGCACGTGTCTGTAACAGTAGCACTGGGGAAACAGGGACAGGCAGTACAGCTATATCCCCAGAGCTCAGTAGCTCTCTAGCCTATCAACTTAAAAAGCTCAAGGCTCAGTGAGAAAAAAACAAGATAGAGAATGAATGAATTACAACGCAAATTCAACCTCTGACCTCCACATGTATGTACACACACCACAAGAATCCATATACACATACTTGAACACATAAACCACTTCCTTTATTCCAAGGAATAAATAACTACTACAATAGCTCCTTTTGTTTGACAGGAATGGGAGTGGCTAAGCATCTGAGGTTACTGGGTACTATGGCACAGTACAGAAGAGGAAATGTTACCAAGGCAATGGATGAGCTTTAGGAAAAAATTAGGGTTGTTGAGCATGAGCTGCATGAGGTATTTTAAAACTTTGTCTATTCTGGTGATGTAGCTCTGTGGTAAAGAACTTTCCTGACATATATGGGATCTGAGTTTTGTCATCAGGACTGAAAACAATTTGTCCAGGACACTCAAAAAGCAAATCCCATGATTTTCTGGAAGTATGTTTGCCATCTTGCATACGATATAGAAGACTCAAATGCCACATTTAGAGTCTTTCCCTTGTTCTCTGTTGTCAACAAAAATGAATTTTAAGGATTAAAACATTTATTTATTTATTTATTTATTTAAGCAAACAATATATTTATATTTTATTTACTTCTCTCCAGTAAGTTACACGCATGAACTAGTAGTTCCTAATTCCCCAGCACTGCCCTAGGAATTCTTGCTGCTTTTCCCTTGTTTGAGAAACCAGAGCTTCTTTCCTACCCTTCCACCAACTTTAATCCACTAATTACACCTCCTTGCTTTATAAATAATTGCTGCTAAGGAGCAGAAGGCTCTAGAAACAAAACACAAACTAAGTAGCATGGCCATCAGCTGTAGTGGGCACTGTCTTTCTCTCACTGGGCATCTCTACTTGGTGCATCCAACTTTTCTCAGGAACTTTGTCTAGACCCGAGACATGTTGCTAAGTTCTAGCTCTTGCATTCTTTACCTTTCCTAACTTTACCCTCCATGGTTTGGTCAGATTATCTGTGTGTCACTATGTCTGTGTCCACTTTAGTCTATAATTATTACCCTCAAATTCTTAACTTGTTCCATTGAAGATTTCTTTCTTCCATCTTAAATATAGCTCTGGAGTGTAGAGATCAATGTCATGAGTAGGTAACAATAGGAGAAAATTTGAGTGAATACAAGCATATTCTAGATATGTTATTTATCATTTTAAAGTATACTAATAAATGGACATGTAATGAAAAATACAATGTGAAAAGGAAGATTTATGTTTGTATTAAAATCAGAATATGGTGCTCCACCAGAATATGAAAGTAACCAAAATTTATGAGACTCTGCATTTCCAGCTAGGCTTCATTGCTGTTCAGTGTATTTAGAATTTTATATGTTCTAGATACTAACCACCTACAAAATGTTTAATTGAAAAGGATTTTCCCCTTTTGTTGGCCACCATTTTGCATGAATAATGATGTCCATTGCTATAGAGAAGCTTTTCAGCTTCATGACCTTCCATTTATTAATTGCAGGTCTTAATGCCTATGGTATCAGTGTCTGATTCGGGTTCAGAAAATCCCTTCTTGTGACAATGAATTCAAGCTTACTTTCTCTTCTGTCAGATTCAGGGTATCAAGCCTTATGTTGAGGTGCTTGATGCATTTAACCTGAGTTTTATGTGAGATGTATTTTCATTCTTCAATATCCAACTATCCACACTAACCAGCACCATTTGTTGAAGATGCTGTCTTCTAAGGTGCACTTTTGTATCCCCTGTTTTCTGTGTAAACCATGTGGATTCATTTCCCAATCTGCACACAAACATCATGGTATCATGACACCTTCATGTAGCATTCACAACATAATAAGCTTTAGAATTTATTTTTAGTTTATTTTCCTACTTTATTTAGTTTATTTTCCTATCCTTTTCAACATCTGTCATATGTTATATGTTAAGAGCTTTGCCTATTTCTACACCGTGAAAAGGCCAAACCTAAGAATAGGTATAGAAAAAGGTGAAGAAATATAGCTCAAAGCTACAGAAAACATATTCAACAAAATCATAGAAAAAAACTTCTTCAACCTATAGAAGGATATGACTATGAAAATACAAGAAGCTTACAGAACACCAAACAGACTGGACCACCAAAAGAAGTCCTCTCGACACATAATAATCAAAACACCAAATCTTCAGAATAAAGAGAAAATATTAAAAACAGCAAAGGAAAAAGGCTAAGTAATATATAAAGGCGGACCTATCAGAATCACATTCAACTTCTCAATGGAAAATTTGCAATCGAGAAGGTCCTGGATAGATATCCTACAAACACTAAGGGAGCATGGATGCCAACCCAGACTACTGGACCTAGCAAAACTTTCAATCACTAAAGATGGAGAAAACAAGATATTCCATGACAAAACCAGACTTAAACAATACATATCCACAAATCCAGCACTACAGAAAGTTCTAGAAGAAAAACTCCAACCCAACAAAGATGACTACACTCACAAAAACATAGGCAATAGATAATCCAATTCTACCAAATACAAAAAGAAGCAGGAGGGTGAAATACATACACAATGTTACCACGAACAATAAATCCAAAACAAACAAGAACCAACGAACAATGGACATTAATATACCGCAAGGTCAATGGTCTTAACCTGCCCATAAGAAGATACAGGCTAACAGAATGGATACAGAAAGACAGAATCCATCCTTCTGCTGTATACAAGAAACACACCTCAACTTCAAAGACAGGTGTTACCCCAGAGTAAATGGTTGGGAAAAGATTTTCTAATCAAATGGGCCTAAGAAACAAGCTGGTGTAGCAATCCTAATGTCTAACAAATTAGACTTCAAACTAAAATCAATCAAAAGAGATAAAGAAGGGCATTTCATACTCATCACAGGAAAAGTCCATCAAGATGAAGTCTCAATCCTGAACATCCATGCCCCAAATAGGAAGGCACCCACATTCATTAAAGAAACATTACGAAAGTTCAAACCACACAAAAAACCACACACACTTATAGTAGGAGACTTCAACACCCTGTTTTCACCACTAGACAGGACCACCAGACAGAAACTTAACAAAGAAACAAAGAATCTAACAGAAGTTATGACCCAACTGGGTGTAACAGATATCTATAGAACATTCCATCCAAACACAAAAAAATATACCTTCTTCTCAGAGCCACATGGCACCTTCTCTGAAATTGACCACATAGTTGGCAACAAAGGAAACCTCCACAAATACAAAAGAATTGAAATAACCCTCTGTATCTTTTCAGATCACCATGCTTTAAAGCTGGAATTCAACAGCAATACAAATTGCAGAAAACCTCCAAACTCGTGGAAATAGAATAACACAGAACACCGTGCCAGGGTTGAGGAAAAACTAAAAAAAGAAATTAAAGACCTCCTAGAACTTAATGAGAATGTAGACACAACATACCCAAATTATGGGACACTTTGAAAACAGTGCTAAGAGGAAAGTTCATAACACTAAATGCCCACATGAAGAAACTGGAGAAAAGTCACACTAGAGAATTGACAGAACAACTGAAAGCTTTAGAGCAAAAAGAAGCAAACTCACTACAGAAGAGTAGACAAAAGGAAATAATAACTGAGAGCTGAAATAAATAAAGTAGAAACTAGGAAAGCATTACAAAGAATCAATGAAACAAAGAGTTGGTTCTTTGAGAAGATCAACCAGATAGACAAACCTCTATCCAAACTAACCAAAAGGCAGAGAGAGAGAGCATGCTAATTAACAAAATCAGAAACAAAAAGGGGGATATAACAATGGACACTGAAGAAATCCAGAGAATCATCAGGCCATACTTTGAAAACCTGGACTCCATAAAATTTGAAAATCTAAAGGAAATGGACAGTTTCCTGGATAGATATCACTTACCAAGATTAAACCAAGAACAGGTAAGCAGTTTAAATCAACCTATAACCCCTAATGAAATAGAAGCAGTCATCAAAAGCCTTCCAACCAAAAAAAAAAAAGCTCAGTCTTCAAATATTTCCACACAATAGAAGCATAAGGGACATTGCCAAATTCTTTTAATGAGGCTACAATTACTTTGATACCCAAGTCACACAGAGATACAACTAAAAAAGAGAACTACAGACAAATATCCCTCATGAACATCAATGCAAAACTACTCAACAAAATATTGGCAAATGAAATCCAAGAACACATCAGAAAAATCATCCACTATGATCAAGTAGGCTTCATCCCAGGGATGCAAGGATGGTTCAACATATGAAAATCCATCAATGTAATCCACCATATAAACAAACTGAAAAAGAAAAACAAAATGATCATCTCATTAGATGCTGAAAAATCCTTTGACAAAATCCAACACCCCTTCATTATAAAGGTCTTGGATAAATCAGGGATAACAGGAACATATCTAAACATGATAAACGCAATATACACCAAACCAACAGCCAACATAAAACTAAATGGAGAGAAACTCAAAGTGATTCCTCTAAAATCAGGAACAAGACAAGGCTGTCCACTCTCTCCATACCTCTTCAATATTGTCCTTGAAGTTCTAGCTAGAGCAATAAGACAAGAACAGGGGATCAAGGAGATACAAACTAGAAAGGAAGAAGTCAAACTCTCACTATTTGCAGATGATATGATAGTCTACATGAGTGACCCAAAAAACTCTACCAGGGAACTCCTAAAGCTGATAAACACCTTCAGCAAAGTAGCAGGATACAAAATTAACTCAAAAAAAATCAGTAGCCCTACTATATACAGATGATAAATCCAACGAGAAAGAAATCAGAGAAACATCACCCTTCACAATATCCACAATAAAATATCTTGGGGTAACGCTGGCCAAAAATGTGAAAGACCTGTACAATAAGAATTTTGAGACTTTAAAGAAAGAAATTAAAGAAGATACCAGAAAATGGAAAGATCTCCCATGCTCTTGGATAGGTAGAATCAACATAGTAAAAATGGCAATCTTGCCAAAAGTAATCTACAGAGTCAACAAAATCCCCATCAAAATCCTAACACAGTTCTTCACTGACATTGAAAGAAAAATACTCAACTTTATATGGAAAAACAAAAGACCCAGGATAGCCAAAACAACGCTGTACAATAAAGGATCTTCTGGAGGCATCACCATCCCTGACTTCAAGCTCTATTATAGAGCCATACTTCTGAAAACAGCTTGGTATTGGCACAAAAATAGACAGACCAATGGAATTGAATTGAAAACCCTGATACTAACCCACACACCTATGAACAACTTACTTTTGACAAAGATGCTAAATCTATACAATGGAAGAAAGACAGCATCTTCAACAAACGGTACTGGCACAACTGGATTCTGACATGCAGCAGATTGCAGATAGATCCATATTTGTCACCATGCACAAAACTTAAGTGCCAATGGATCAAAGATCTCACCATAAATCCAGCCATACTGAGTCTTCTTGAAGAGAAAGTGGGAGATACCCTTGAGCAAATTGGCACAGGAGACTACTTCCTGAACATTACACCAGTAGCACGGACATTGAGATCTTCAATTAGTAAATGGGACCTTCTGAAACTGAGAAGCTTCTGTAAGGCAAATGACACAGTCAGTAAGACAAAACAACACCCCACGGAATGGGAAAAGATCTTCACCAACCCCACATCTGACAGAGGGCTGATTTCCAAAATATACAAAGAACTCAAGAAGCTAGCCACCAAAACACCAAACAATGAAATTAAAAAGTGGGGCACAGAACTAAATAGAGAATTCTCAACAGAGGAATCTGAAATGGCTGAAAGACACTTAAGAAAGTGCTCAAAATCCTTGGTCATCAGAGAAATGCAGCTCAAAACACCCCTGAGATACCACCTCACACCTGTCAGAATGGCTAAAATAAAAAACACCAATGACAATCTATGCTGCAGAGGATGTGGAGAAAGAAGACCACTCCTCCATTGCTGGTGGGAGTGCAAACTTGTAAGACCACTTTGGAAATCACTATGGGGGTTGCTCAGAAAAATGGGAATCAGTCTACCTCAAGATCCAGCAATTCCTCTCTTGGGCATATACCCAAATAATGCACACTCATACAACAAGGACATATGTTCATCCAATTTCATAGCAGCACTGTTTGTAATAGCCAGAACCTGGAAGCAACCTAGATGCCCCTCAAATGAAGAATGGATAGAGAAAATGTGGTACATATATACAATGGAGTACTACTTAGCAGAAAAAAAGCAATGGAATCTTGAAATTCGTGGGCAAATGGATGGAACTAGAAGATACCATCCTGAGTGAGGTAACCCAGTCACAAAAAGACAAACATGGTATGTACTCACTCATATATGAATTTTAGACATAGACAAAGGATTACCAGCCTACAATCCTCTTCACCAAAGAAACTAGGAAACATGAAAGACTCTAAGGGAAAAAAAATGCATGGGCCCCAGGAATGGGAAGGGGCAGGAACTCCTGAGCTAATTGGGAGCATGAGGGTAGGGAAGAGGGAGCTGCTGGAATAAGAGGAGGAGAAAAGGAGAGGAGAGGAGGAAATGGAGGAGGAGAAATGTTGAGCTGGGGGAAGACTAGAGGAGAGCAGGATGAGAGATACCATATCATAGGGAGCCATTATAGGTCCGAGGAGAGATCTGGCACTAGGAAGATTTCCAGAGACCTACAAGGATGACACGAACTGACAGTCCAGGCAATGGTGGAGAGGATAACCTAAATGCCCTTCCCCTAAAATGAGATTGATGACTACTTTTTATGCCATCCTAGAGCCCTCATTAGCGGCTAATGGAAGCAGAGGCAGACACCCACAGATATACACTGAACTGAACTCTGGAGCCTAGTTGCAGAGAAGGAGGAATGAAGATCGAATGGTGTTGGTTCAAGGCCACAGAAACAGCTGGCCTGAACAAGGGGAGCACATCGATTCCAGATGCTGTCTGGGAGGCCAGTACAGCACTGATCTGGACCCCTGAACATGGATGTCATGAGGAGGCCTCTGCACTCTTGGGGCCCCCTGGTAGTGGGTTAGTATTTTTTTTCCTGGCATAAGAAGGGACTTTGAGAGCCCATCTCACATGAAGGGATGCACTCTTGGCCTGGACACATTGGGGCGGGCCTAGGCCCCGGCCCAGGATGACGTGGTGGACTTTGCCGAACCCCGTTGAGGGCCCTACTCTGCCTGGGGAGTGGAGAGTGGATGGGGTGGGGGGTAGGTCGGGGATGGGGGAAGAGGAGTGGTGAGGAGGGGAGGGGGGGAGAAGGGATTGACATGTGAAACAAGCTTGTTCCTAATTTGAACTAACAAAAAAAAATAAAAAAAGAACTTTGCCTATTTCTGCAGAAATCGTATGAGAGCCACCAGTAAAGCATGCAGACTAACTGCAGGTCTTCTCCTCTCCATCCTTTCCTTCAAATCCAATCCACTAGTCTCATCCCCAACTCTGCAGCAGACCACCTGCTGCAGCCTCCTCTTCATCTCTGCTCCCCTCTTATCCCCACCCCTAGTCCAGACCTTCTTCCAACTTCCTTCCCTCTAGACATTCCATTAGCCCAGTCCCCAACTCTAGAAAGAACTCATTGGTTACCCAACAGCCATTTCACTCAGAGAAGAAAGTGAGCTAAAAGGAGATCTTTCTGGGCAAAACAATAGAACTGGCCCTTGTGATGTGATTGTAAATGGGCCAGATCTGGTAATCAGAGAACAGAACTGGTCCATCCCCTTACTGCAGGCTGCATTGGGTGAGCAAGCTGAGGCAGGGCTGCAGAGCTCACCTGGGCAGTAAACATGAGAGAAATCTGGTGGACTGACCAACTCAGCTACCACCAATGCTCACAACTAGGACTATGAGTTAGCCCACCCCAACATCCACCACATCTATGAAATGTTGGAGCATGTGGAAGGGACAAACCTACAGATCCAAAACTGCAGGATCTCCACAACACAGGACAACAGGATATCCAAGAGGACTCTGCCTCCTCACCCCCCAAAGAGTGTCCATTATACAGAATGTAGCAGAAACCAGAGGCCTCAAAGCAGACCGATGACTCATAGCAATGAACTTTACTTACAAGTAAAGTTCTCTCTCGAAGAGGCCACAATACATCTTCCATGATGAGATTCTTCTCCCTTTTTTTGGTTTGGTCTTTGGAATTTCTTTTAAAATTTGGGGGTTTTTTGGGGGGGTGCATGGGCAGAGGATGAAAGCAAAAAGATGGAGAGATAAGTGGGATGGGGAAGCATGATATGAAATCTACAGAGAAAGAGGAAGAAAACAAAAAATGAAAGCAGACCTTCACCTCCCCTTCCTTTTCTCAAAATCCAGTCTCCTCCATCAAAATCCCAACTCTGTAGCAGACAACCATCTGCTGCCTCCCCTGCTTTCTGCCACCATCTCCAGTGAATCAGATAGACCTCCTCCTCCAACCTTCCAACTCATTCATTTTGGTACACCAGCCTTCAACTCCAGCAGGCATTCCCTGAGAATCTCCCTTCCAAACCTCCCAGAAAAGCAAGTAGCCCAGTGAATCATGTAGGATAACTACAAATCTTCACTATGCCTCCTCTCCCCAAATCCAATCCCCTACTATCATCCCAAACTCTGAAACAGACTACCTGGTGTGGTCTCTCCTCACTCTCTGTCCCCAATCCTGGGATATTAAGCAGATCCTGGTAGAACAGACTACTTTCCTCCCTCATGTGAACCCCCTAAACTCCCTCCTAGTCTGTTATGGAATACTAGTTGAATATGTGTTACATTCATTTAAGTTGTGGAATATTTTTCTAATGATGCAAAGATGTGTCACGTTCTTTTATGTTGCATTTGTTTAACTCTGTGAAGCTGTGTTACTTTGCATGCCTAAAACACCTGATTGGTCTAATAAGGAGGTGAATGGCAAATAGCCAGGCAGAAGAGGGATAGGCTGGGCTGCCAGATGAAGAAAATAAATAGTGGGAGAAGAAAATACGAGGAGTGAGAAAAGGAAAAGGAGAGGACACCAGGGGTTAGCCACACAGCAACACAACAAGCCACAGAGTTAGAAGTAAGGGAAGGCACATAGAGAGAAAGGTAAAAGTTGAGACAAAATGTGGATGGGATAATTTAAGTTTAAAAAAAAAACTGGCAAGAACTTAGTCAAGCTAAGACTGGGCGTTCATAAGTAAAAATAAGTCTGCGTATATTTATTTGAGAGCTGGATGGTGGGCCCAAAAAGAGTAAGAAAAACTCTAACAATACTAGCTCCCAATAACAAGAAACATATTTTACCTGGAACACCCTGCAGGATCCAAGAATTCATTACCAGGAAACACACAGCCACCACACTCTCCAAAGAATCAGAGAGGGCAACAAACAAACCCGATGGACAAAACCACCCAGCCAACAAAGACAAGATGAGCTATCAGCATCTAAATCTACAATCTTCCCTATCGCAGATCCCTAGACACTAGTGTAAACTCACAATCAATGACAGCCAGGACAATGTCTCCACTAGAGACCAGAAACCTACCATAGTAAGCCCTGAGAATTCCAACGTGGATGAAACACAAGAAAAAGATCTGAAAACAGCCTTTTGTGGATGTGATAGAGGTCCTTAAACAACAAATGAATGCATCCCTTACAGAAATCTATGAAAATACACAACGTGGAAGGAAGTGAAAAACAAACAAAAAACAGTTCAAGATCTGGAAGTGGAAACAGAATTAATAAAGAAAACCCAAACTGAAGGAAGTATGGGAAAGAAAAATTGAGGAACTGCAGAGGTGGGACTTTATCAGTAGACTCCAAGAGATGGAAGAGAGAGGAGAACCTCAAACACTGAGGCCACGGAAGAGAAATGGATATCTTGGTCAAAAAAAGTTTGGGTTTGGTTGCTGTGTCTTTCTTTTGTTTGGTTTTGTTTTGTAGGAGAGGTTGGCGAGAGCAGGGGGTGGATGGGAGAGGATGGGGAGATAAGTGAGATCGGAATGCATGATATGAAATCCACAACGACTCAATTAAAACTAAAATATACATTGGACACAAACCTTAAGACACAAAAGCGGTTCAGTCAACAACAATAGGACAACTGCCAAAGTAAGCAATGTGGTGACTGATCTTCAGTACGTCCTTGACTAGACTGGGAATGGCCTAGAAGACTCCTATTTACTTAGGTATAGGATGGTGTTGCTACAAAATTTAATTCACATAGTAGACTTAACCTGAATGTGGGTCTACTGTGCTTTGATTGTAATGTTTGACTGAATAAAAAGGTGATAAGTGAGAAAGAATGTTAAATCTAAAAACATGTCCTGGAATGAAGCATTCATGAAATATAGGATACTGTGATAGGAACAAATACAAAAATAATATGAATAGAGGAAAGAGAAGAAACACAGGTGAAATGGACAGAAAATATTTTCACCAAAATCATAGAAGAAAATTTCCCTAACCTAAAAAGGAGAAGATTATCAACATAGAAGAGGCATATAGAACACCAAATAGTCTAAACCAGAAATTTAATTGCCCTGGATACAAAAGAATCAAAATACTATACATATACAACAAAGAAAGAATATTAAAATCTATGAGGTAAAAACACCAAATATCATAAAAAGGTAGACCTATGAGAACAACACTTGACTTTTCAATGGAGACTGTAAAAGACAGAGGGGCTCACAGACGATCTACAGACTCTATGCAACCACAGATGCCAGCCTAGACTACAATACCCAGCAAAACCTCAAATCACAATAGGTGAAGAAAATAATGCATTCCATTAGAAGACCAAATTTAAGCAATACCTACCTATGAATCCAGCCCTAAAGAAGGCTTTAGAAGGAAAACAACCTAAAGAGGATAGCCTAACTGGAGAAAACACAAGGAACAAATAATCCCAGGCCAAAAAATCAAATGAGGGAAATTCGCACACCTGTGCACACACTTGCATGCATACACACACACACACACACACACACACACACACACACACACACTGCCACTATCACCACCACCACCACAACAAAATAACAGGAATCAACAAACACTGCTGATTGACATCTCTCATTAATAGTCCTAATCCCACAAAATAAAAAGACACAGTCTAACAGAATTGATACTGCTGCATACAAGAAATACACCTTAACCTTAAGGGTAGATATCACCTCAGGGCAGTGGGGAGGGGAGTGGAAAAAGTTATAAGAAAATGGACCTAAGAATCAAGTTAGTATATCCATTTTAATATCTGACAAAATAGACCTCAAACCAAAACTAATCAGAATAGATAGGGAAGGACAGTACATATTCATGAAAAAAAATCCATCAAGAAGACATTGCTGTTCTTAGTATCTCTGCAACAAACAGACTGGTACCTATTTCTGGAGACTCCCTTTTGCCCTGCTCTGCTTTTTCTTTTGTATCTTTTTAATGCCACATTTTCTTTATCCTTTGCTATTATGTATTTTTACAGAAGATATTACCCAGTACTTTCCTAAGATAGGGTATATTGGAGGTAAAACATGTTTGTTGTTGTTGGCTTTGTATCTTACTAACTATGCCACTTAGCCAACTATCAAGCATGTCACTGTTAGTCTATGTAGAATTTAGGAAATGATTTGAGGTCAAAACACTTCAAAAATGTATTTTTAATTAAAGTACATGTCTCCATCTTTGGTGTAGTCACTGATATAAATAATCTAGCTAAATAAATTTAGTTTTCTATAGTATTTTGACTGAAAAATCCTAACCTCCAATTCTAGATTCAGCCCTCAAAAAGCCGTCCCAGCCTAGCCTACTGTCAGCACTTACTCACCATATGGAGGTGTCTAGGATAAGCTGTGCCCAGGTGGTGGATCTTGGTATCATTTTAATGTCTATAAATTATTAACACATGTTTTGAAGGGAAGTCAAAGTTTATCCAATTTATGCTTCTATTTTTTGTAATGTATGAACAGATAGTGTTTTATTTAAAAGTCCAAACATTTCAACATGCCCTAGTAAAAATTCTAATTTACTTTACATTACTATTTTTCTTCGAAGAATTATTTCTAATGGAAACATAATCCAAGCAGCTTAATATAATTGTTCTTGGCTTTCATTATTCAGAATGCTCCTTCAAACACTTCTCAAATTCTGCATGTGAAATTAAAGTTAATTATATATATTAAATATTAGATGGTGAACCCTTCAAGTACTTTTGTAAGATTAAAAGATTTTGAAGCATACTTTCTTGCTCAAATGTTTAATGTTTGCTAGCTCCTAAAATGTAAATTTTCCTGAACCTCATTTTACCAAGGGACTACCCCAGTAGCCAGCATCTAAATCAGTTTTTAAAAGTACACAAACAGAGACCCATTTTTATCATATTATTCTGTAATCACCACTTAAATTAAACAAACTGTTTACACATATTGAGTCTTTGGATGCAACTTCAGGACATTGCACCAAATGAAATAAAAGGTTACTCCTCAAATTCTAAATACTATCAAATTATATTTACAAAGATTGTAAATATAATAACTATAAATATATAAACCACAAATAGAATAAATAATTATATTTAAATAAAATAAAATCACAGAGTTAAAAACAAACATCAGTGCCATGGCTTAAGGATTCAGAAAGAAAATTTAGTGGTATCCACTAAATCGTTCTTATCATAAAGTAATTTTGGGTGTCAGTCACAGTGGTGGTTACGCAAACACACATGAGATGAAGTAACAAATGTTCCTGCATACATTTCATGCATTCAGTGTTTTGGTCTTGCTATTAAACCCTGCGCAGGTGAAACCATTGTAAGGAAATGAGTGCGTATGCCTAGGACTGCACTGTCCTCTCTTTGTAGATTCCTGTGAAATTTACAATGTAAACTCGGCGAGTCACAAACACACACATAACTACATGAGTGAGGGAACGGGATTTGTAGGAAGGGTTGGCAGGTGTGAAAGAAAAATAAGGGATGGTGGAAGTGAAAGTAAATAAGAACATACGATATTTAGGGATAAAATAGTTGAAAGAATTTAATTACAAAATCTGAGTTTTACTGGGGAGTGGTAGCACACACCTTTAATCCCTGTAACCATAACTCTTTCCATCATCGGCCTGAGTTCCGCTGCCACGTTAGGGCCTCAAATAACACACAGAGTCTTATATTAGTTACAGTGCTGCTGGCCAAAGACTGGGATTTTTATTTGCTAGCTCAGTCTTAATTATCAACCATAACTACTAATCTATATATTTTTATAAGGACTTATCTTACCAAGGATGCTGGCCTTAGCATCCTATCTTCCAGAGATCACATGGAGACTCTCTCCCTTTCCTACATTTCCCAGAATCCTCCTTCTCTCCTAGTCCCACCTAACTTGCTTCCCTGGTGGCCATCAGTGCTTTATTTTTCAACCAATAAGACAAACATACACACAGAAAGACTTCCCCCATCAAATCTCAGCACCCAGGAGGCAGAGGCAGGAGGATCTCAGTGAGTTTGAGGCCTGCTTAGTCTACAGAGCTAGTTTCAGGTCAGGTTCCAAAGCTACAGAGAAACCCTGTCTGGAAAAACCAAAATTAAAAAAAATTAAAGTTTTATAAGAATTTTATAATCCATTTATTTCATTAATTAAATATTTAATGCCCTAAAGGTGGACATTAGAAAAGTCTTTTGAAATTCATCATAAATGGTGGGCAAAATATATTCCATACTATATCTGAAAAGATATAGTAGAAATGGCATGTAGAAATAAACATTAACCATCTTATTACCAGTGTTTCCTATTATCCTACTACAATTAATTTAAAACCTTTGAAGAATTGATGGGCTGTCTCTATTGCAGTTGGAGCTCAGTTCTTGAAGTCCTGGGTTCTAAGTATGTGTGCTTATTTGTTTCTTGTCTTCTTGCTGAAATGAGGAGTGGGTGGGGTTTTTTGACATTTAAATTTGCATATCTATGCACAATAATGCAGCATCTTAGAATTTTGATTTTTTCTTTATTGCATGTCATATAGTTTTATGACTTCTGGGAAGGATGTTTTCTTTCTCTTATTGTTTTGAGCTAGAGACTGTTAAAATGGTGGCGACAGTTGTTCAGAACAACAACATTTTTAAAAGAAGCTTGGAAGCTTGATCCCACGAAGAAAAGTAATTCTGAAGTTTTAATGAGGAATCTATCAATCATTGCAATTACAGTGTTGTTCAACTCTGCACAGCCAGAAAACAAGGCAGAGTATTCCTCCAAATCAAATTTTAATGAATAACAAGCTGATATTTATTACAGTTTCATTGTACTTTACTAGCCTTTAATTTTAAAGTTAAACACCAACAACCATTTATTTAGTTAAAAACTAAGGGCATTCCCCAGTGTGAAAGCTGACTGTATTCTGTATAAGGGATGATTTTACAGTCATAAAACTACTATTAGTTGAATCACAAATTAATCTACAAAGTCAGATATAAACCAAGGGTAATTAAACAACTTGGATGTTAGAAAGGATTCAAAAGAGCTGAATGTGCCTTCCTAGTACAATTTTGAAGTGTTTGAACCTCAAAGGCCAATAGAACATATTTTCCTTGATGTAATCAGCAAATCATATATATGTGTTATCCTCACAACACTGCTGGGGTTTGGATGCTGAAATGCAATTTCTTTGGACATGGATGAGTTAGGTAGAAAGTATCCTGGGTGAATTTCCGAGGCTCCAAGGCCCTTTCTGTGTCTTTCAGAAGATGGTGCTAATTATTCATTGTATTTCATGTCTCATCTTTATAAAGCCCTATCATCCCCATTGAGAATACAGACCTGCCATCTGTGATTAAAGTTTTTTTCTTCCACCATTTTTGTATTGCAATGCATTCAGACACCAAAACGTACTAGGTTTACTCTATCACACTCAATTTTTATTTTTCTAAATCTCCTATTTTGTGCAAATAGGAGATTGGGTTGATATCCTAACGTTAATGGAGGTAGAGTTTCTTGTAAAGAGCATAACGTTGTGCCAGGTTACACAAAGCCAGGAAGTCAGTTTGAGTCTGTTCAGCCATGTCTCTACTTGCCAACAATTAAATTACTGCTCTCCACAGCATATACACAATTCAACATAACCTGTGATGAATAAGGGGATCCCTTTGAGCATCTCTGTGAAGCTGGCTCGGGTGAGATAGCACAGGGGGATCTTAGCAGTGTACTGTTGCAGAGCACATTGGATGTGAATATCTGAGCAGAGGCTTCTGGCAAAGCTATAAGACACAGGTCACCAATCTCATTATAGAGAAGGGTGTTTAAGGTAGCCTCTCCACTAGTGCTTAGATTCCTACTTAAGGTCATCCTTGTGGATCCTTGGAGATTTCCCTAGTGCCAGATTTCTCTTTAAGCCCATAACAGCTCCCTCTGTTAAGGTATCTCTTTCCTTGAGCTCCCATTCTCTGTTCTGCCCCCAACTCCACCTTCCTGATCCTTCACATTCTCTTCCTCCGCCCATTCTCCTACCTCCCTCTCTCCCCTGTGCTTTACTCAGGAAATCTTGTTCCTTTCCCCTTCTCTGGTATCCATGTGTGTCTCTATTAGGGTCCTCCTTGCTTCCTAGCTTCTCTGTGGTTGTGGACTGTGGGCTGGTAATCTTTGCTCTATGTCTCATATTGACTTATGAATGAGTACATATCATGTGTTTCTTTCTGTGTCTGTGTTACCTTACTCAAAATGGTTTCTTCTAGTTCCATTCATTTGCCTGCAAATTTCAAGATGTCCTTGTTTTTTTTTTCTGCTGAGTAGTACTCTATTGTGTAAATGTACATATTTTTATCCATTCTTTGGTTGAGAGGCATCTAGGTTGCTTCCAAGTTCTGGCTATTACATATAATGCTGCTATGACCACAGTTGAACAGATGTCCTTGTGGTATGAATGTGCATCCTTTGGGTATATGGAATTGCTGGATCTTGAGGTAGACCGGTTCTCATTTTCCTGAGACACTGCCATTCTGATTTCCAAAGAAGCTGTAAAATCTTGCATTCCCACCAGCAATGGAGGAGTGTTCTTCTTTCTCTACATCTTCACCAGCTATAAACTGTCATTGGTGTTTTTTATTTTAGCCATTCCTGCCAATATAAGATGGTATCTCAGAGTTGTTTTGATTTCCATTTCCCTAATGGCTAAGAATGTTGAACACTTTCTTAAGTGTCTTTCAGCCATTTTGTATTCCTCTATTGAGAATTCTCCATTTAGTTCTGTACCCCACTTTTTAATTGGATTATTTGGTGTTTTGGAGACTAGCTTATTGAATTCTTTGTATATTTTGGAAATCAGCCCTCTATCAGATGTACAGTTGATGAATATCTTTTCCCATTCTGTGGGCTCCCATTTGTCTTATTGACTGTGTCCTTTGCCTTACAGAAGCTTCTCAGTTTCAGGAGGTACAATTCATTAATTTTTGGTCTCAGTTTCTGTGCTACTGGTGTTATGTTCAGGAAGTGGTCATCTGTGCCAAAATTCCATCATAGAGCCTTCATCCAGTAGCTGATGAAAGCAGAAACAGAGATTCACAGCTAAGCACTGAGCCAAACTGGTGTAATCCAGTTGCAGAGAGGGAGAAATGATGAGCAAAAGGGTCAAGACAATGCTGGGGAAACCCACAAAAACAACTAACCTGAACAAGTGGGAGCCACAGACCCCAGTCTGACAGCTGGGAAGCCAGCATAAGACCGAATCAGGCCCCATGAACATGGGTGTCAGTTGGGGGTTTTGGGTAGTCTATGGGGCCTCTGGCAGTTTAACCAGTATTTATCCCTAGTGCACAAATGGGCTCCCAAAGCTCATTCCCTATGAAGGGATACTCTTTCAGCCTAGATACATGGGGGAAGGCCTAGGCCCTGCCCCAAATTATGTGGCAAACTTTGAGGAGTGAATAGGAAGTGGGATAGGAGGGGGCTGGTGGGGTAATGGGAGGATAGGAGGGAGAGGGAACTTTGGCATGTAAAGTAAGATTGTTTTTAATTTAAATAAAAATTAATTTTAAAAACTGGCACAGGTCAGAGAGGACCTAAGAGCTAGGTCTTTGTTGCTACTGTTATGACTCATAATGTAAATATTCCACATGCAGGTACCTGATGTGACCTCTGTGAAAGGGTCATTCTATCGACAATGGGGTCAGGACCGCAGGTTGAGAACTGCTGACCTAGACAGTCTTGCAGCTTTGACCTGGTGCCATCCTGTAGGGAGCCGTCCCTGCATTCTCCATTACAATGATGGTGCCTGCAGGCACTGAATGTAAATTATTGCGCAGGCGCTGGGTAATTTTCCATTCCTTGATCTCTGCCTATTCCATGGCGTCATATGGCCTGAGGAGCTGAAGCCAATCATAGGGTGACACGTCCCAGGTGGCGGCTGCCAGCCTTTATTAGGGGACGGGATTCTTGGCTCGGGGTCTCCGCTCTGGTAAGCTTATGCTCTCCTCTCAAGATGCATTAAAGCTTTCCTGCAGAAGGATCCGAATGTCCTGTGTGGTTCTTGCTGGCGAGACTATTGCGCGGGACATCTGGTGCCGAAACCCGGGAACTTGTTAACATTGCCGGCACTGCGGAGACCCCTCTAACGGGGCGGATTCAGAACTGCAGGGTGGTAAGTTCGGAGAGGTATGCTTTATTCTGACACCTTCTTTTTTGACTTTGTTTTTAATTTGTCACCACTATGGGATGGATCAGTAAAAGCCTTAATTCTAGTCTTTATTCTTCTTTTGTTCACATTGGTCTTATATTATGCCCACCATGGCTGGTGTTCCAGTTCGAGACCAAGCTTACCCCAGGTAGCCTCCAGCATAATGGGCTCTTCAAAACAGAGAGACCTAATTAAAAACTGTCTAGAGATTGAGGCTTGCCGTCCCATGGTAGCAGAGAGTCAAAAAACGCTTAAAGAGGTACAGGATAATATATCAGAAACCGAACGAGATGAGAGATTAGGAGCTCAAAAAAGGAAGGACATGTCTAAGGAAAAAGGCCCTCCCCAGGATACAAAAAAAGGGGGAGAGAAAATAGGGAATAACCGGTCACACCCCGGTAAATTTAAGAGAAATAAAGACTCAAAACCTAGCCTCTGCCCTACAATGAAACTAGAGGCCTTGGAGCTGAGCAGCTCAGACTCTGAGATTTTAGATTCTAGCGAGGAAACAGAGCTAGAGCAAGACAGATACCACCCTGATAGAAAAGTGAAAGCAAATATGAGGCCATCGCCTGTTAATCCAGCGGGTGTACCTCCATCAGCACCCCCATTATTTGGTACCGACTCCTTTTTACCATTAGAGGAGCGAAGGAAATTACAGATGGCTTTCCCAGTCTTTGACAGGGGAAAAGGCTGTACATGTTATTCAACACTTCTTGGAGGCCTGGAATGCCTGGGGAAAGCCTCATAAACATTGACGCTCGGGGCCATACTGCGGCCAAGCGTCACACCTCAGAACCTAAAAGGCCAAAGGAAATGGTAAAATAAAAAGATATCTTAACTGGTCTTTGGAGAGGCCCGGATCCTATTCTCATAAGATCCAGGGGAGTTATATGTGTTTTTCCACAGGATGAAGAGAATCCCCTATGGATCCCGGAAAGACTCACCCGAAGAGCCCCTTCGGACCTTCAAAAGTCGAAACTCCACCCTCTCCCCGGGAGTTGAGAGCCGCTATTATCCAGATTAACTCCTGTCCTTGACGGAGAGATTGTCATCATGGATCGCTTAGTGGGTGGGGATGGGATTGTTTGGTGCAGCCGTTTGCTGCGGATTGGTGTTACTTCTCTGGCTGGTCTGTAGGCTCAGGGCTCAAACTAAGAGAGACAAGATGGTTATCGCCCAAGCGCTTGTAGCTTTGGAACAAGGGGCTTCCACTGATATTTGGCTAACTATGCTTAAGCAATATGCTGCCAGCCAGACAGCTCTTGCACAACCGGAGCCTAGGCTCATTGCACAGGGTAGAGTGTCTGGTTTGAGCAGCCCATGAGGGATGTTGAGCAAGGCATCACACAGAGAGTTGCCCAGTATGCAGGCTTCTCTGGGAGGCATGTTGTCCTGCATAAGGGTTGCCTGCCCTAGTCTCCCTTTCCCAGAAAAACGGCAGAGGACAGGTCGAGAGCGCTTCGGGTCAAGCTAACAGCCTGATGGCGACTCTTGTACACAGTCTTAATGTTTGATTGGGAAGGTACAACCTCTGCCTCTATCCCTCAACATATGGGTGACCTATTTGCTTGTAAAAATATAAAGCCTTATCATTAATTAATAAAAAAAGGGGGAGATGTAGGGAGCCGTCCCTGCATTCTCCATTACAATGATGGTGCCTGCAGGACCTGAATGTAAATTATTGCGCAGGCACTGGGTAATTTTCCATTCCTTGATCTCTGCCTATTCTGTGGCGTCATATGGCCTGAGGAGCTGAAGCCAATCATAGGGTGACATGTCCCAGGCGGCGGCTGCCAGCCTTTATTAGGGGACGGGATTCTTGGCTCGGGGTCTCCGCTCTGGTAAGCTTATGCTCTCCTCTCAAGACGCATTAAAGCTTTCCCGCAGAAGGATCCGAATGTCCTGTGTGGTTCTTGCTGGCGAGACTATTGCGCGGGACACCATCCATGCATAAAAACTACATCAAATTCGGTGGGAAGAGTTGCCACTCTTCCATCTTGTGGTGTTTGCTTCGGCTCCCTCCCCAAACTCCCCCCCCCATGCCGTGGCCATGTTAGTCTCCTACTCTAGCCCAAGTCACTCCTTCTAGCCCAACAGGCATAAACCAGTTCTGACTTGAACAAACCATGGAACTTCTTCATAGTCCTCTAAGGAAGAAGAAACAGGTAACATAAAAAAGACTTAGCCCTTAGCAGGCATTCCATTCTTTATGTTCAAACATGGATGAATTGCTCTATATATGAAAAGTTAGGACAGATGAGATGAGATCACATTTTTTTTATTTTTTATTTTTTTGGTTTTTCGAGACAGGGTTTCTCTATGTAGCTTTGGAGCCTATCCTAGCACTCACTCTGGAGACAAGGCTGGCCTCAAACTCACAGAGATCCGCCTGCCTCTGCCTCCCAAGTGCTGGGATTAAAGGTGTGTGCCACCAACGCCAGGTGAGATTACATTTTTATAAATGTGTTCAAGAAACTTAAGCAGTGTGCCCAGAAACAATTGAATGGGTGGTGGAAGTGTTAGGGGAGAAAATGGAAACCTCTCTAGCCAGTGCTCATGGCTGTCTGTTCAGTCAGCGTATATTAAAACAGGCTACAGCATATAGGAATATATAAGATATAGTCTAATATCCAGAATGCTTGTGTATTTGGGGAAAGGAGTTGTTTGGTCAAAAATGATTGGCCTCTTTCAGAAGCATTTGCTAGTCTGTATAATGTTGACTATAAATTCCATACTTTGATGAGGTTCATTTATATATTTACCCATTTATTTACTTCATTACTTACTTATGTACTTTATAACTCATTTTAAACTTAGAAAGGATAAAGGACCACTGATATATCTCAAAGAAAAATGAAAAAAATCCCAGTTAGGAAACTCATAGGTCAATGGCTTTAAAATTTTCAAATAAAAAAATTACTTCCATACAAAAATCTTAATTTCTAAAATCCAAGTTGTCCAAAAAGGAAATGGCCTACTTCAGCAACTCCTGAGTTCATTATCACTGAGAGGTGTGAGTAGACCATGGGTAGCTGTCCCGTCAAAAGCACTATAAGCACTGGTAAACAGAAGTCTTACAAGTCACGGCCTTTTAGAAACTGAGAAATTTAAACACAGAAAGGGTCCACATAGAGTTATGTTTCTGTCTACAGTCTCAGTTCTTTGTTTCTGTGGCACAAATGCAGACTCATTCATTCTCTTGTTAATAAGATTGTAGTGTGTGTAGGGTAATGAGTAAATAGGTGGTTTGGTTAATGCAGAAAACATTTACATACAAATGGATAATTATACTAAAATTATATCTTGACTTTGGAGAATACCACGGATTTCTTTCAATGTACCAATCACCTTAATGTTTACTGACTGTGGCAACCATGGATCCATAGGACTCCAAACTGCTGCAGAGGAAGATGTCAGACAATCTGAAGCAGTATTTAATACACTTCCATCCTGAATATCTCTCTCTTGCTGTCACACTCAAGCTCCTTCTCCTCCAAATTCTCTGGCTGACATTTTATCTCTTCATCTGCCCAAGCCTGCATCCAATTCTACATGAAATTTAAAACGTGTCACCATTCTTCCAGAGACCTCTTCTGTTGCTTTTATAAATGTGTCCATCTACTGCCATGAATAAGCAGTGCGAGATCATCCCTGAATAGGCGATATCGATTCACTAAACCCCGAAGATTGCTGACCTTTTTAAAAAGAGATTCCCACTGCACAAGATATTTTACCAAGTGACAAGGACTTCTGTGCACTGACACGAAATCAGTACCATTTAAATTGAGCACATTTCTTAGGGAGATGGTTGGCTACATGGCAGTCGGAGATTGTATCAAAAAGAGAGGCATTCTGAGTGATTTCAGTTGTGTTTTTCTGGAAGGAAGAGAAATAAATCGGTTAAAAAAATAGATTGCCATGTTAAGATGAATCTAAAATCAACAAAGGAATTAATTTAGACCAATATTGATATAGTTTGACTGTGAGGCTGAAAAGTACTTTAGGTATGATATAGAGACATGATGAAAATAAAACAGTCATTAGACAATGAGTGAGTCAAACTATTATGAAGAACTAAGGCTTGAAAATACATCTGATTTAGTACCAAAGATCTGAGTTCCAGCCCCACCTCTGTCACCTGCTGGAATTTACTTCTCTTCTCAAGTCTATTTTTTTTTTCAAAATAAAACAAGTGGATTTTGAACTAAATGATATCTTTAGTCTTGTCTAACTTACTATTCTCTGTCTATTCAGATCAATACACCAGTAAATAATGAGTATTGTGCTAACAGACTCATTGAAGCAGAAGTGTTACATTCACTCAAGCAATATTTACGAAAAGCAGATAGAAAGCTTTTTTAATGTATAATTAAAATTAAAACATTTCAAAGGAAATAATTTTAAAACATCGTACAATTACCCAGTAGAGTAGTCTCGAGGTCATGTTAAATAGAAGTGAAGAATTCAAGAGAAAGTAAGTGTAAGCATAGAACTGGGGGTTCATGAGTGGTCGGCTTTCACTTCCCTCAGATTAGTGCCTTCATTTTCACTCCAAATCCTTGAAAATCTGAATAGTAAAAATAGTAAATGAGGCATTGTGGTTAAGCAGCTCATGGCCCCATGGTCTGTCCTTAGAGCTATTGAGACCAAAAGCTCAGAATATTTCCATTGAGTTTAAATTCTCCAATGCATATGACTTTCTTTTTAACTTGTCAGCTTTTCTCCATCACTGTGCTTCTTTTTTCTTTCATTTAAAAGGTTTTGTAGTTATTAAAATGATTTCTCAGGAGTACACATATTTCATAAAAGAACAATTACTTTAGTATCCTAAGGAGATTAACCAACACTGTTGGAATGTCAACCATTCATCAGTGATATGTTCTTTTAGGGACTTTTCTGTGGAGCAACAATTGTCAGGGCATTAAAATTATAATACTGAGAACCCCAGTTCTGTCAGTGTGAAAACTTTCTTGGCTTTATAGTTGCATACTGAAAAGGATCTTCAGATTAGCCTGGGACTTTTCTTGTTACTTTTGCTTTTGACACAGATACAAGTGAGTCACATGGACACTCATTAAATTGCTCAAAGACAAAGGGCTTGTGTACATATATGATCAAAATTATTTTCGTCTTTAATGGTATGCCAACCAGATATTTATTCCAGGTTCAATTCAAATCAATACATCAATAATCACATAATATGGTTTCATTTCCTCTTGAAATCCCTCATTAATGAATATACTTTTTTCCTCTCCTCTCCTCTCCTCTTCTCATCTCTTCTCTCCTCTCCTCTTCTTTCTTCCCTCTCCATGACTCTCCTGTCTTCTATTTTTCTGTGTTGCTCTAACTAAGCATCCAGTTAAATATTCTCAATTAAATATTCTCAATAGCATTTAAAAAACATGCAAGAGTAGGTAATTCATTTATGAATTAATAAAAATGTTGAAGACATAATATGTGAATACACTTTTAAAAGTACATATTTAAAAATATGAAACATATATCATTAACAAAGTACTTAATGGTAAGAATATAATTGAAATTATTCCATCAGTTTTATAATATAAAACATATAATAGAAGATAAAATTACAATCTAAAGAGTGTCAGTGGAAGAACCTTAAATATCCATAATTGTGATTTTGCTCAAAAACACAGTTAAAGGCACCTGTTTATGAACTTAGAAGTTTCCCATTGTGCATTCCTTTTTATTGGTTCTCATTTATTCATTTATCCACTCATCTATTTTGAGACATTTTTAACCTATGTAGCTCAGGCTGCCCTCAAATTTGAATTGTTCTTCCTCAGCTTCTGACTGCAGATGTTCACCACCATGACCAAATAAAATTATATTTCATTATTTCACAAGTAAATAAATGGATATAAGTAACATACATCTGGGGTAGTATCCTAATCTTTCAATAATGAGATCCTTTCATTGTCTAAACTTGGACTCCTCCACATCTATTATGACATTTAGATGAACTAAAATGAAAATGGTAGGATGGAAATCACTTAAGACCACACAGTTTTGATAGGGATCTTTCCATTTAAGGGATAGATAATAGCTTTATAAGCCAGAACTTAATAAAATAATCTTCACACTAATAGTATTGTAAGTAATATTGAAGCAAGAAATTTATAAGATGATGTAAGTTTCATTCCACAGGGGGAAAACCCTGTCTAATTCCTACATATAGAGTATAGACAATGTGTCTCAAGAGAAAAGAGGGGAAAAAGATTCAGAGGGCAAAGAAATCAGAATTTGCCTTGCTTGTGGAAGCATAAAATATAAGTGTCTAAGGACAAGAAAAATCATCTCCTATTTGTTTATATAAGAGAAAGCTGGAGCACCCTGTTGAGTATATATAGGGAACATCCCAAGAGTATTAAATTTTAGAGGAGTTTTTTTTTTTTAATTTGGAGATTACCATAAATCAACACAAAATTCCCATGAGAAGTCAGATAATGGTACAAATCTCTGCATGTTGAGGTGAGTGGAATGGGTGTAGCTGTTTGACAGAAATTGTGGAAACTGTTAGACTGACTGCCTGACAGTCCCTGAAATGAGAGGGTAGCTCATGAACTTGTATCTAATTCAATGGAGTTAGGCTGTCAGTAAGTTCAAAAATTAAGTTTAGTAAAAAACAAAGAAGGAAGACAGCTAGAAGAATAATTAGCCATGGTCAGAGACTTGAATAGGAAAGGTTATTATTCCTAAGATTTTGCATGATAGAAATCTCTGGGGCATAAATGTAGGAACAAATAAATGAAGATTTCAAAGCACTCTGTCTACTTGCTTCTCCCACAAGATAGCCTGAAGATGAGCTGAATCACAGGTTGCCTGGCTTCTCCGTGAAGGTTACACATGAAGTTGTTGATATATCAGAAGTCATGAAATAGCTGTTGCAACTCTGTAGTTAAAAGTCTAGAAATAGCTACAGACAGTTCCTCAGACCATAGGCATGATTGTATTACAGTAGAATTTCATTATCAGAAAAAAATGAAGTTAAAGCTAGATATTAATTTGGAAATAGAGCATTTTCTGTGCTCACACAAGGTACAAGGCCTGAGGTTAAATTTCAAGCTCTACACACACACACACACACACACACACACACACAATACATCCATACAGACATGCCCCCACACATGCTCACATGCATACACACACATACATGAACATACAAACACATATTCATCCCATCCACACTCATACACACACACACACACACACACACACACACACACACACACACACCATGGAGGAACAGGTAGTAGACCAATTAGTCTGTGGGTGACAGGTTTTTGACCCATTTCCTGGACTTTGTGCAAGGTGATATAAGACAATATCATCAGGAGATAACAAGCGTTCTGGAAGCCTTGCTAAGACACATGAGCCACCAGTGATTAAGTTTCTTTAGACAGCTACCCCAGCCCTAGCGCCAACAGAGGATCATCAGGGCTCTTCACAGAATCCATCTTACAATTCAGCTCTTCCTCAGCCCATCCTCCCTTGTCTCTCTTAACATTGTTATCAGCATCAGTACTCAATAGCCATCTTTCATACAAATATCTAACTCAGAGCCCAGATAATTCTAAGAAAATCATATAATATGAGGTGATAAAAGCTCCCATAATTTACAACTCCCCATATAACTTTTATTATATAATCATTTTCAATTTAATTATATTTTTTAATTTTTCATATATTGTGATTAAGAAATTACCAATTAAAATCCTAATCTTTTTCCTCTTCCAACTCCTCCCACAGCCTCATTCAACTTCATGTTCTGTTTTTAAAAATCTATAAAAAAGGCATACACATGCACACACATGCAGACACACACACATACAAAGAGTGTCATTATATTGGTCAATAATTCTGGGCATAAGGCCTACTCTGAAATTTGGTTGATATACACACCATTGGAAAAAACAGATTTTCCCTTTCCAATAAAGTATTAGTAGCAAATAGCTTCTCAGTTAGACATGGGATTTTGTGCTCACTTCCCTTTCTCTGTACTGAAGTTTTGCCTGGTTTGAACTTATGCAAGTCTTTTGTTTGCTGTCACCATCTCTGTGGGTTCATACGTGTATCAGTCCTGTCATGTGTGGAAGACTCTGTTTTTTTGTAGTCATCCATCACCTCCAGTTCTTACAATCTTCTTGTACCCTCTTCTGCATAGATCCCACAGCCTTGATGGGAGGGGTTTGATGATGGCATATCATTTAAGGCTGAGTTCTCTAGGAATGTGGCCAAGAACTTGAGACTAAATAGGTCATATGTCTTTAAGAAAATCTACTATATTATTCTGCTAAAGGAACATAGCAATAAAGTGGCTCCTAATGACACATAAATAAGCTATAGATCAGAGCAAATGCTAATGTGGATGTGTGGATATGCAGACACTCATATTGACTACTGGTGGGAGTGCAAACTGTACAGCTGTCATAGAAATCAGTGTTGCATTCCCAAAGGATTCTATTTCCTGCCGCAGAGATACCTGCTCATCCATGTTCATTTCTGTTCTATTAATATTATCCAGAAATTGGAAACAGCCTATATGTCTACAACTGATGAATATATTTTTTAAAAAATGGTGTATTTACATAATGGAATATTACTTAGATATAAAGAAAAAGAAAGCTATAAAATTCACAGAAAATCACTGCACCTAGAAGTAACACAGGTCCCCAAACATGAACATTGCATTTTCTTTCTCATTCATGGATGTTAGCTTTGAATATTTGGACAGGTATACTTCTTTGGGAATACCTGGTCAGGAAGTTGTTAAGAGGCCTTGGTGAGAGACTTTCAGTAGTACAAAGGGTTATGAAACAAGAAGGAATAAACTATCGGGGGAAGGGAAGGTAGAATGGGTGTGATAAATAAAACAAAAGACTTCAAAAATTCATATGGAAGCTTACTACTTAGAATCTGCCTAAAATACATCTATACAAATAAACTAGGAGAGTTAAAATGGAGTTAGCCTATATTGGGGCAACAACGCCTCTACTAGATACCAGAGGCTAACAAAAAAATCCATTCCCAAGAATGAGTTATTTCTTTGGTGTTATTGGCCAGTGGGTTACAATAGACTTCTAAAGATTACAGGCTTTTGCCAATCCTTTTGGGCACCTGCCAGAACTTGACAGCAAGACCCAATGCTAAACACACTACACACTTTGAGTCATGGAGCATGAAGAAATCAAGCTGGTTTGACACAGATGTTTTACTCCTGCTGGCTAGCTTTCCTAGAACTAATGGAAACTAAAAGAGGAAAATGTAATCATCAGTCTCACCCAGCTGTGAAGACTGTGACCAAAATAATGACAGGTTGGGCAAGATATGTTCATTGGTATTGTAGTGTCATGAATTTTGCTGGAACAAACAACCACTTGCTGATTGACTTTAAGACCCACTCCAGAAGTTAAAAACTGCCCCTGGCATCAGTGCAAGAACCTATGGCTAGACAGGTCTTATACCCTAGAATGTAACTGTTCTACTGTTATTCTGTTAAATGGACATTTAATTATTTACCATTGTACACATAAATCAAGAGTTACTTAGATAACCCTCATCTGTCTGCAGTAGGTGATGCTCAACACAGAGACCTATAACTGCCCAATACACAGAGAATAAGAGACTGCATAATGTCCAGTCTTAAAAGTCAAAAGTTTATACCACACATTCTTCCTCCAAGGGCTCAGAGATCATTACAGAAAGGGGAGTTGGAGGAATATAAGCATTAGAAGAGGTGAACGACTACATGAAACATTGGTTGCAAGAAGGCAGATTCACATATTAACTCACAATGGCTAGGACACCACGTTCCGGTGGAAGTCCATACATCCTATAAAAGTTGGACTACATAAATTGGCTTTGAAGAAGGGAGAAGAACACCAGGTTGGATGGGACAGAAATTGGGTTTATTTGGGAATAATTATGAGAGGAAGGCTGAATATGGTCAAATAAATTTTCAGTAGATCATTTTGTGTGAGTACTGATTTAGAACAATATATTTCAGAGATTGAATGATGGGGAAAGTACTGTGTGTTCATCTTATTGATTGTTGAATAAAGTACTGTTTGGACAATGAGGCAGCAAGTTAGATGGGACTAGGAATCAAAGAGGATTCTGGAAAATGTAGTAGAGAAGTGCTGATCCAGGCAGGAAGTGACATAGCAAGGAGACTCATATTTAAGCAAGGACAAACAGGAAGTGTCCCCTTTTGTCCCTCTGCTCTTCCTCCAACGGCACCACGTGATCCACCAGCAAGAGAGGGCACCAGCAGAAGGCATCCTCTATAAGTCTTATAAAATATATAGATTTATGATAATTAAGACTGAGCTAACAGATGAGAATCTTAGTCATTGGCCAAGCAGCATTTGTACCAGATAGAAGTCTCTTTATTATTTTGTCCATCCATGTGGCAGGCAGAACTCAGGTGGCTGGCAGAGACTGCCCATGTGGTGGTAGGGATCAGGTGGCTTTTGGCTGAAAGATTTATCATAACACTTGAAGATTAGAAGATATTGATGGGGATTTTTTTTAATCTTTAGGGGTTTCTTTATTTCTACAGACCAAAAAAAAAATATTTCAGAATCACTTGGTATTGTTTTGCTTCTGAATATTTTTTTACTTGAACAGAACTTTTAGATGGGAAATTACTAGAGCTTTTGTCCCTGCAAATCAGGTTGGCTGACACCACAATTTTATAGATAGAAATACAATGATTCTGGTTAAGGATATCTTTATATATTAGCAGGTAGAAGGGTTCAGAGTTACCACATTACATCAACTTCTAGTCTTTGCTTCTGTGCCTTTAGAATTCCATTTCAAACATCTAAGCCTGCCCAAATGATAAATACTATTCAGTGCTCAAAAATTCATCTAACATAAATGAAATCTTACCTGTCTCCTACCCCTAGTTCATGAGGAAGTGATAATAATATCTCTTGCTGCTGTCTATATGCAAAGGATTTTCTGGCATTTTGGAGCTCAGTGCACACTGGGAGAGAACAATCTAGCAATCCAGAAACAGGTGGGTCTCATGGTCAACCAGTAACAGCCAAAAGAGCAGACTTAGAGCAAGAGTAGGTAAAGGAAGTTCCTGAGAAATTGGGCAACATTCTGAGCATCCAAGAATGATTTACTATAATCTATAATATATTCAAATATATTGGGAATTGCAAGATAGCAAGTACTTTTCAATAGTTTTCTCCATAAAATGACAGTTTCTTCTGCTTTTTAACTCTCCAAGACTATATTTTTTAAAAGAAATCTTGTTCATTAATCCTGTTGAATGCAACATCCATAGAATGCAAATGTATTGTCATCTTCCTTTCTTAAGCTTCAGAAACCTGTGTTGACACACTACCAACAACAACAACAAAGTAACAGGAATTAATAATCACTAGTCATTAATACCTCTCAGTTTCAAATTTTAATAACTTATGTTGGCCAGGCATTGGTGGTGCATGCCTTTACTCCCGGCACTTGGAAGGCAGAGGCAGATGGATCTCTGTGAGTTCAATTCCAGCCTGGTCTCCAAAGGGAGTGCCAGGATAGGCTCCAAGCTACACAGAGAAACCCTGTATCAAAAACGAAAAAAAGAAACCTATGTTGACAGACTACCACCACCAACAGCAATAACAAAATAAAGGGAATTAACAATCATTGGTCATTGGCATCAATATTAATGGATTCAATTCTTCGATAAAAAGAAAAAGGCTAACAAAATGGATATGAAAACAAGATCCATCCTTCTGCTGCACACAAGAAACACACCTCAACATCAAAGATAAACATTACCTTGGAGTAAGGATTGGAAAATATTTTTCAATCAATTGGACTTTAGAAGCAAGCTGGGATAGCTATCCTAGTATATAACAAAATAGACTTCAAAGAAAAATTAATCAAAAGAGATGGAGAAGGACATATCATACTCATGAAAGAAAAACCTACCAAGATGACTTTTCAAATCTCACCATTTATGCTTCAAACTCAATGGCACCCACATTAGTAAAAGAAACATTACTTAAACTTAAATGACATATCCAACCTCACACATTAACAATGGGAGACTTCAATACCTCACTCTAACAATGGACAGGACATCCAGAAAGAAACTAAACAAAGAAATAGAGGATCTAATAGATGTGATGAATCAAAAGGACCTAACAGATATCTTCAGAATATTCCACCCAAATACAAAAGAATATACATTCTTCACAGCAACTCACAGAACATTCTCAAAATTGACCACAAACTGAGTCAGAAAACAAGTCACAAGAGATACAAGAAAATTGAAATAACCTTCCTGTGTCTATATCTTATCAGACAACCACAGATTAAAACTGGATTTCAACAACAACAGAAAGCCTTAAAATGCATGAAAAATGAACAACTCCCTGAAAAGAGACTGCTGAGTCAAGGAAGAAGTAAAGAAATTACAGACTTCCTAGAATTTAGTGAAAATGAACCCACCACATACTCAATGTTATGTGACACTATGAAAGCAGTGGTAATTGAAGAGTTCATAGTACTAAGAGCATTCATAAAGAAACTGGAGAGATCTCATCCTAGCAACTTAAGATCACTTATACACTCTAGAACAAAAGGGAGCAAACTCACCAGAGAAGAGTAGAGAGCAGGAAATAATCAAACTCAGGGTTGAAATCAATAAAATAGAAAAAAATAGAACAATACAAAGAAACAATGAAACAAAGAGTTGTTCCTTTGAGAAAATAAACAAGGTAGGCAAATCCTTATCCAAACCAACTTAAAGACAAAGAGATAATATGCAAATCAACAAAATCAGAAATGAAAGGATATAACAACAGGCACCAAGGAAATCCAAAGAATCATTAGGTCATTTTTCAAAAACCTATAATTCATAACGTCTTAAGGAAATAAATATTTTTCTCAGTAAGTACCACTTACCAAACTTGAATCAAGATCAGTTGAACAATTTAAATAGAACTATAACCCCTAATGAAATAGAAACAGTCATTAAAATTATGCCAAAAAACAAAACAAAACCCTAGTGTCAGATGGTTTCAGTGTAGAATTCTACCAGACTTTCAAAGAAGACCTAATGTCAATTATCCTCAAGTTATTCCACAGAGTAGAAACAGAAGGTGCATAAAACAAAAACAATTTCATTTTATGAACCCACAATCACCTTAATACCCACCACATAAAGACTCGACATAGAAACATAATTACAGACCAATATCCCTCATGATCATTGATGCAAAAATACTCAATAAACACTCACAAACAGAATCCAAGAACACATCAAAAAAGATCATCTACCATAATCAGGATGGTTCAACATACAAAATCTGTCAATATAATTCACCATATAAATGAACTCAAAGGAAAAAATATGATAATAAGATGTTGAAAGTCCTTTGACAAAATATAACACCCTTCATGATAAAAGTCTTGGAGGGATCAAGGATATAAGAGACAGCAAAGTGTCCTAGTAATGGGAGCAAGGGGCTTGAACCAGCCATCTTCTGTAACCAGGCAAGGCCTCAAGTGAAGGGACTGGGAAAACCAACCCAGTGACAAAATCTTGGACTTATAGTTTGTCCTGCCTGCAGAGTGTTCTGGGACTGAGCCTAACAGAATCCTCATCAAAGAGACCAGAGAGGCTTCACCCAGCAACTGATAAGAACAGAATCAGAGTCACAGAGTCAAACATTACGTGAAACCCACGGAGTCCTGCAAAGAAGGAGGAAGAATCAAGGGTCAGAGGAACTGGAGAGTCGAGGAGACCACAAATACATTGCCCACAAAATCAACTGACTAGTACTCATGGGGACCCGCAGACATCAGGGAGCCTACAGCAGTCTAACCTAGGTCCTCTTAATATATACTGTGGCTCAGTAGCTGGTGTTCTAGTGGGATTCCTAACAGTGGGAGTGTGGGCTCTCTCTGACTCCTTTTCCTGCTTGTAGGACTCTTTTCCTCCTACTAGGTTGCCTTGTCCAGCCTGAATATAACGGCACGTGCCTGACCTCATTGTAGTTTATTGAATAGTGTTTGGTTGATATCCCTGCAAAGCCTGCTCTTTTCTGAAGGGAAGGGGAGGGAGAGAATGATCTGGAGGACAGAAGAGATGGAGGAGAGAGACTGTGGGGCAAACAGGGAGGGAAACTTGCAGTTGGAATGTGATATATGAGAAAAGAATAAAAATAGTAAATGAATTAATTTTCTTAAAAGGAAAGAAACCTCTGTTTAGTGACTGGTCTGGCAATAGACCTCAGGAGGCAGAAGTACTTGTGACCAAACCTGACAAACCTGAGTTTGAGTCCCCGGACCCACATGAGAGAAGGAGAGAACTGACTACCAATAGTTGTCTTCGTAGGACAGCTCATCTCACATGCTGTGGCGCACACACACGTGACCACACAATACACATACATGCAAATACGTAAATGTAATAATATTTTCCTAGACTACAAAGGAATAACAGAGTTGGACCATATTATACAGACTGTTTGAAGGAGGGGGGGCATATAGTGCCTGTTGAAAATACATGTGTCTGTGTATTGAGCTAATTTTGCAATGCAAAGTTTAAAATGGCCTCTGCATTTAAGCAAATAGGTTTGAATAGAATATCTACCATTTGCCATGTTGATATGAACTGTTATTATTTTCTAAAGCTAAACTTCTTCATAAATTAATATAACAATAATAAATCTCTTGAAGCTTATTTTAATGTGGAAACAAGATTGCCTGATAAGTAAATAATGAAATGTGAAATACCTTTCCTCTTCTTTCTTCCTTCATCCCCATCTCCAGTATGGCTCTACTAAGCAAATTGCCCACCACAATCTATAGGATCCTCAGGTATAAAATATAATAAAATGTAGAAGGCATGAATCAAACCAAGTATTCCATTAAAAGGGCATTGTAGAAGTACCAAGAAATTAAGGTCCAGGAAGGCGATTACTGAGAATGAAGAAAGTTTAAATGTAAAGAATTTAAACTCTTAGAATTTGATGACACCATAAATCCTTTGTTTGGCTTGTTCATTTAAAAGTGGAGAATTTGCAGCTCACAGAAACAAAGTGACTTCACAAAGAGCTGGATTGCCTAATGACCAGTGAATTGTTCTGAAAACAAGAAAGGACATGACCTAAACCTATGGATGGTGTCTTTGACAGCTGGCTCAGCACTTTAATCTATGTAGCCAAGTTCAAGTTTCACTTGGGTGACTCAAACTAATCCTCACCATCACAATTTTCTCAGCTGAACTGACTTTGTTTGCACTCCACCTCAGTCAGCCTTCCCCGTGGCTACACGGTTGACCTTGCCATCACTCAAAACAGCTCTGCAATCTTTAATCCTACACTGCAGCCAGTGACTGTAGTCTCTCATCTTTTTACAGATCTAGTTTCTTCACTTCATGTGCTGCCTGAGGTCACTGGCATCACCAGGTCATTAATTCCCTCATCTTTTCCCCCACTGAGAGTCTCCTCAGTGTTACCCATTGTTTCCATTTGCCTAGATTGCCTGAAGCTCTATGGAGTTCTTTGCATTTTTTTCCAATAATCTTAACTTGTATCACTGGGTTCTTCTATAATACTAAAAACTAAAAATAAGGCAAAAGTATAATCAATTGAGCAATGTTTCTTCTCTGCTTCAAATATTTGGTCTGGGGTTTCCTAGTAGAAAAATCTCGAAATAAATTAATTAGTCCACCAATGAGATCTGGCTTTGCAGCCTCTGATGGTCTCTACAACTTTCCCATGGAAATCATTTGAAAGTAACAGAGTCAGTCGTCTTTCCCCTTGCACATTCACAGACGCTCATATCCTACAACAGAAAAGGGGTATAATCATGCTATAATCACCTCACTATCCTGGTTCTGCTTCCTCTTATACTGTGAAATATTTTTCCATCTATCTGATTAATTCTCCCCAATAAGATCTGTATCACACCTGCTGTCCCTAAAACCCTCCAAGCATTATTTTTCCTTCCACTCAAAAGGGAAAAGATAGAGTTAAGAAACATAGCCAATATGTTTCACTTTAGAAATGATATTATGTCTTCTTTGTAATATTGCTTTAATTTTCTATAATACAGTATGATGGAACATTATTCAGCCATTGTACCAGGCTCTTCCTTTGGGGCCACAACCAGCTCCCAAATCATGAAATGAAGACTTCTTATTAGTTATGAATGCTTGGCCTTATCTCAACTTTTATTTTAATGTTTCTCTTCATCTATGTTTTGCCTTGGAGCTTTTTACCTTTCTTTCTGTATGTCGTACCCTCTGTCTGCCTGCTGGCAGCTGCCCGGCTGGCCCCAGGCATATCTATCTATCTATCTATCTATCTATCTATCTATCTATCTATCTATCTTTCTATCTCTTTCTCTCTCCCTTGTTCTCACCTCTCTTCTTCCTCTGGTTCTTCTTCAGCCTACATTTCTCCTCCTATTTATTCTTTCTGCCTGCCAGTCCTGCCTATCCCTCTTTTGCTTAGCTATTGGCCATTCAGCTTTTTATTAGACCAATTGGGTGCCTTAGGCAGGAAAGGTGAAACAAATGCAACACATATTTACATAATTAAACACACATCCTCACATCACTATATAAATGCAGCATAAACAAATGTAACATATGTTCACATAGTTAGAGTTTCACAAGGTAAAAGTGGAATGACAAAGTGATACATGGCATAACATGCATGAGCCTTGAAAGTGCTATGTAAAATACAACAGGCCAGACGCAAAAGGTCACACATTTGACTTCATTTACTGACATTTCTAGACTAGGCAGCTTTACAGAGAAAGCATGCAATTGCCAGAGGCTAGAGGGAATACAAATGAATTGAAAGCAACCAAGGATAGATAAGATTTTCCTTTGAAGATGGTACCAATGTTCTAGAATTCACAGACTTATGATTTACTAAAGTCCACTGAATGGTGAGAAACAAAAAGATGCTATAATACTCAAAGTATGTCCAAATAAAGTTGGTCTTTTTACTAGAATTGCTAGCACCAGCATTTTTAGAATAGTTGAATCAAAATCCATCATCATCACTATTGCCTTTTATGGTTCAAGTCAGTTGATGAAACTTCAAAATGATTTCATTATTGAATAAAATCGGTTGATAAGATAGATGATATATATGTTACTTGAGCTTTGGAGAGTAATTACAATAAGCTCCTATACATTTCTTTTAAAAAATTAAGGTAATTATCTTAAGTGCAACATAATTTCAAATGGTGAGATCTAAATAGAGATGTTTAATTGCATTCCCGGGTTATTATATTGATGCAACCTAACGAAATTGTTTATGGACACTAATAAGAAAGTAAAGTTCCTGGATATGAAAATGATATTTAACTCAAAGAATTAAGCTTTCATCCTTTTAGCATGCAATTTTACATTCATTCATTTGAGAAAACCTGGAATGTGCACCCTATCCTGGGCACTGTGGTGGATTTAAGTAAATGACTAACGATGCTTCCAGGCTACAACATTGACTCAAGAAGAAAAAGTAGGAAGTAATGATTGGTGCCTCTTCCTAAGTAAAGGAAATAGGCTATAATTTGCCCTTCCTGACTTAGAAGATGAGGCTCACATTCCAATAAAATGGGCATCAAAACTTCACTGAATATGAGGCTGTATTTAAGTGTATCAACTTTCATTTTGAAATGCTGTTTCCTGTTTTACTTGGGTCCAAATGTCTTCAAAAAGATTTTTTAAATGGTACAGTTCTCAACTCTGTCCATGGGTTGAAATGAAGAGTTCCTTTTTGGTCAGTGAAAGTCATAAAGCATTCATGTAATCCCTGTTCACCACCTTACTCTTTTCTGCACCTGGCTACACATTCAACACAGACTTTAAAGTAGATTACTTTAGTTTACAAGATATTTTCTTCTCTCGAGACTTTACTTTAAACCTCTCAGTTCTCTTCAGTGGGAAAAGATTACAATATCTTTTTGTTTCAGTTATTGATAGAATAGCAGAGTCCCTGAGCCCATGGCCATAAATGTTGTATTTCTTTGTGTTCAGGCATGTTTCCCTGAGGTGACTGTAATCACAGTAACACATGTATAGGGCTGATATTATGATGGAGAAAGAGATTAATTTGGCCATCAAATGTTGATTTCTGTTACCAAAGTTCCAGGTGTTAAGGGAATGGTTTTGTCTATTTAGAAATTTTAATACATAATAAGTAATTGGATCTCATTTATTCACTGACTCAACCAAGAATATAAACAAAAGGGTTTGTAAATTACAAGATGAAGACTTTCATTCATGATGAGAAAGCTTACTGCTATATTATTCCTGTCTCCTTGATCAGAAGAGAATATACATAAATTTAAAAGGTACACCAAGAATGAAAACACAGTAAAGGAGGCTAATATTAATACAATTCTCTGATTGGAACAGTCTTAGTTAGCATTATTATGTAATTTAGGATTTATTTTCTAAATTCCACTGGATATCTTCTCCTCTCAAATCTTCCTTAGCCCATTCCCTATAGCTATAGCCATTCTTTACTTTCATTGTACTGCATTACAATTCTTCTTTTAGTCACTTGCCAAGGATAGGATAAAGTGACATGAGGAGAAAGGGCCAATAATATTCCACCAAGCTGGCCAGTAGCTATGCAGGGGGCAGTCTTACATCAGGCTTTGCTAAGTCAACCCCACGTGGAGGTTATAGGCCAGAGACAGGTCACCAAACTCTAGTCAGGCTCAAGAGGTTACACTGGGTCTCCGAGCCTTTTAGGCCCAACAGTCACCTGTCCCAACACTATGTTATGAGGTCTTTGGAGGTAAGAGCTGAGTACATCATACCCATGCTCTCACACACTGCCATTTCCAACCCCTGTAAGCAATAATTTGGAGAGTTTTGTTGTTGTTATTGTTGCTGTGTTTGTTTTTGAGGCAGGTTTTCTCTGTAGCTTTGGAGCCTGTCCTGGAACTTTCTCTCTCTGCATACCAGGCTGGCCTTGAACTTACAGACTCACCTGCCTCTGCCTCTGCCTCTGCCTCTGTAAGTCACCACCACCCCTCAAACAATGAGGTCTTAACGAATAATAAATGAAGATAGAAAAGTACAGCTTCTGCAGGTACAAAGTCAATCAACTTCAGATCAAAGCTATGATTTACAAGTTTCATTGTTGCTAACTTGTAGTACTTAGGATGGATGCAGCTCCACAAAACATGCCCAGAGTATTTTTTCTTTGTCATTACTTCCTAGAGAATGTGGTATGATGACTTACATAGAATTGGCATTGCATCACATACTATAAGGTGTTTGGAGATTATTAGAAGCATCTGAAATGAATTATAATTATATATGCATATATACAACTACATTTTCTAAGATTCATGAGAATCTGTGAGCTTTGGTGTCCATGGAGCTTCCTCTGCAATACTAAATGTCATGTTTGTTCCACAGTGCTAAAATATGTGTCATTTTCTAAAATATCACTTTTTCTACATTCCATTTGAAAAAAATAACATTGAGAAAAGTGTTCATGCTATAAGAAATCCCAGAAAACTTGATAGTTAAACATGAAAATTTTTAACCTAAATTTCTAGAAGACAAATTTGGCATTAAAAGGATAATTTTTCTCTACTTTGAATCCAGTTGGGAATCTAGTTGAAGAGAGAGAGAGGAGGGAATATATGAGCAAGGGAGGTCAAGATCATGATGGAGAAATCTATAGAGATGAATGAACCAGGCTTATGGAAACTCATGAACTTTATATCAATAGCTGTGGGGCCTCCACAGGACTGAAATAAGCCCTCCATATGTGGGAGACAGTTGTGAAGCCTGGACTACATGAGGGGCCCCTGGCAGTAGGACCACAATGCAAACCTGGTACATGAGCTTAGCTTGTTGGAGCCCATTCCCTATGGTGGGATGCCATGCACAGCCTTAAAGCATGGGAGGGGTATTTGGCCCTGTCTCAACCTATCATGTCAGACGTTGTTGACTCTTCATGGACAGCGTTACCCATGAGGAGGAGGGCACTGGGGGTGGGTTGGGGGAAGGTGAGAAGGGGCAGGAGGAAGGGTGGGAAGGAGAACTGTGGTTGGAATGTAAAATGAAATTTAAAAGAATAAATAAAGAAAAGACATCAAGTAGAAATACAAAATAAAAACAAATAAAAATGATTAAAATAGAGAAATATTTAAAACTGAGACAGAAAAACAAAAGGCAAATGACTTCTTGATAAAAATTATTTTTAGGCAATGAATGTATACATCATGTGGATATTTAGTACATGTAAATTAAAATATAAATAAAATAACAATTATCGAAAAGAACATGATCCTTAGTTATAAGGGAAATGCAAATCAAAACCACTCTGAGATACCATCTTACACTGATCAGAATAGTTGAAATAAAAATCACCAATGACAGTTTATGCTGGAGAGGATGTGGAGAAAGGAGAACACTCCTCCACTGCTGATGGGAGTGCCAACTTGTACAGTCGCTGTGGAAATCAGTATGGTGATTTCTCAGAAAACTAGGGATCAGCCTACCTCAAGACCCTGCAATACCACTTTGGGACATATAGCCAAAGGGGGCACATTCACACCACAACAACATCTGTTCAACTATGTTCACAGCAACATTATTTGTAATAGCCAGATCTTGGAAACAGCCTAGATGCCCCTCAATTGAAGAACGGATAAAGAAAATGTGGTATATTTACACAATGGAGTACTACTCATCGGTAAGAAAAAATGACATCTAAAATTCTCAGGAAAATGCCAGAATTAGAAAAAAAAAAATCCTGAGTGAGGTAACCCAAAACCAGAAAGACAAATATAGTATGTACTCACTTATAAGTGGATACCAGAAATAAAGCAAAAGATATCCAGCCTACAATCTACAACCCCAGGGAAGGTAGAACCCTCTTCCAGAAACACATGGAAGCAGATGCAGAAATCCAAAACTAACCAATGGGCCAAGCTCCTGGAGTACAGTCAAAGTGAGGGAAGAGCAAAATATGAACAAAGGAGTCAAGACCATGACAAAATCAACTGACCTGAGCTAGTGAGAGATCACTGACTCAGGTCTGACAAATGGGGAACCTGCATAAGACCAAACTAGACTCCCTTAATATAGGTGACAATGGTGCGACTGGGACAATATATGAGGTCACTGGCAGTGGGTCTAAGATGCACAAACTGACTTAGTGTAGCTCATTCTATATGGAGAGATACCTTGCTCAGCCTAGACAGAGGCATATGGGGTGGAGAGATGCCTTGGTCCTGCCTCAACTAGATGATGGGACAGACTTAGTAGACTTCCTATGGGAGGCCTTACCACAGGGTTAGGCCTTCCTCCACAGGCCTAACCCTGTGGAGCAGATGGTAGGAGGGGGGAGTGGAGAGAGTGAGATGAAAGGAGGGAGGGGGAACTAGGATTGGAATGTAAAAAATAAATTAATTTAAAAGAAGAAAAGACAAAAAGACATTTTAGTTTTAAAAGGAGAGAGAAACAGAATGTGCAAAAGGACACAAACAAAAACAAAAATGTCTACTGATAATATTTCAGATAAAGGTAACTCACCAGTAATGCTTTGAGTTTCCGAAAGCTGAAAAAATTTTTAGAATAATAACTGAAAGAGTATACAAGATCTGAAATTCTATAAAATAAACATCTCTGACTTTGTATTCCCATGTTGTTGAAGTTTTGTTTCTTTGCCCAATGTCACCCTTTCCTGCCTCCAACTATCTTGGGCTCCTGGAAATGACCACTCTTTTGTTAGTCCCATGATCAGCTTTGTTAGATGCCACAAGAAATATTACACAGAATTTATCTATTGGAGGTACAACATCCAGTAAGTAATCCATATGCTATATCATTGAAATGATTAGTGTATATGTTAATGAGCCTATTATAATCATTGCAAATGGACATATTTTTCAAAACACTGCATTGTATGAAATAAAATCCATAGACTGTCACTTGCTGAGTTAAAAGATAAAATAAAAAATTGCAAATATGTAGGCTTGCAATTTGCCTCTTGTATAATGTAAGCTGGAGTAAAATGCTGTCACAATTCCCAAGGTTTTGTAGAACTAGCAAATTTCTTAATCAATATCTTATAGCTCAGAAGGCTATAACAAATATAGTATATACTGGATGGATTAATAAAAACTGTTTTTTCCATAATTCTGGAGAAGGAAGTCTAAAATTAAGGCCCAACCAATTTGAACCTTGAGGAGGACCCTCTTCTGTGTTTGACTTCAAGGGACAAAATTCTGAAGGAAGCTGAATTTCTGTGTTTCCTCTGACAAGGAAATAGTCGCATCATGCTGGATCTACCCACCTGAGCAAATAATATCCACAGAACCACTCTCAAACAACATCAAACAGGGATCAGTACCTTAACCCAAGATTTTTTTGGGGGAAATCAATCAACAGCAATCTAATATTTATATTTCTTGATATTCTGAAGATTCAACAGTAAAAGCAAGCCATATGTTCTTGAAGTTCAATAATAATATAAGAGTATGTGGCAGCATTATTCCAAACTATTATATTATGTGTGCATTCTCTTCTAAGTTATCCAGATCCTGTCAAAGTTTACACTCAATATTTGACCTGTAACTTTGATAAGTAGAAGAGTTGGAGAAGGTCTAAAATGCCCCCAGAAACCGCTTTGACTTGCAGATCTAACTCATGCCTGCCAGATTGTGTTTTCATAGTAATACATCCATAGTCACCTATAGGATAAAGATTGTAGCTGTGTTCAGATCCCAGTTTTACTAATTTAACATAGGCTTCAGTGTTATCTGTTTATGTCCTTCTTGGCATGTGATGGCTGGTAGCTCCCTTACTCTGGGGCAAAAAAAAAAAAAATGCCAAGGCAAAAGAACTTTGGTAGAGTGAGAATTCAAAAGCAATGACCAGCTTTTGCTGTCAGCAGCCTAGAAAGAGTGAGGATGTGACAAAGCTCAAATAATAGTGTGAGCAAATGAGTTGCAAGACACGGATGGGGTATCCTGTTAGAGACAGAGATATGGTCTAGGGTTTGGAGAAAAGAAAAGGATTGACTGAACCTGCAGAGTGGAGACTGGAGAGACAGCTCAGCAGTTAAGAGCCCTTGTTAGTCTTTGAGACTTAGGTTTTGTTTCCAACCATGTAGCAATGCACAGCCATCTTTAACTCCAGTTTTGGAGAATCCATGCCTTCTTCTGTTGTTGGAACATGGCACATATATTCAGGCAAACACTCACACATGAAAATTAAAGGTAGCAGAAAAAAGTGAGAGTACTTGGGAGATGGTAAGAGTGTGCAGTTTCATGACTGCAAGCAACTGTGATTTAATGCAATTGCTAAAATCAATACACATAATGGAATGTATTTTACCATAGTTACAGCACAAAAATAATTTTTAAAACATTTCAATAGATTCCTTTGTTTTGTTTTTTTCCTTTTTACTTAAATTAATAACAAACTTGTATTACATGTCAATCCCAGTTCCCTCTCCATCCTCTCCTCCCCTGCCCACCACTAACCCCATTTCTGCTCCCCAGGGAAGGTGATGCCTTCCAAGGGAGATCTTCAAAGTCTGTCATATCATTTGGAGCAGGGCCTAGACCCTCCTCTCTGTGTCTAGCCTGGGAGAGTATCCCTCTATGTGGAATGGGCTCCCAAAGTCCATTTGTGTACTAGGGATAAATACTGATCCACTACCAGAGGCCCAATAGATAGCCCAGTCCTCCTAACTGACACCCACATTCAGGGCATCTGGTTTGGTCCTATGCTTGTTTCCCAGATATCAGTCTGGGCCTCCAAGCTCCCCTTTGTTCATGTGAGCTGTTTCTGTAGGTTTCTCCAACCTGGTCTTGACCCCTTTGCTCATCACTCCTCCCTTTTTGCAACTGGATTCCAGGAGTTCAGTTCAGTGTTTAGCTGTGGAGTGTCTGCTTCTGCTTCCATAAGCTACTGGATGAAGGCTCTAGGATGGCATGTAAGGCAGTCATCAATCTCGTTTTCGGGGAAGGACATTTATGGTAGACTCTCCGCTATTGCTTAGATTGTTAGTTGGTTTCATCCTTATAGATCTCTGGACATTTCTTTTAAACCTATAATGGCTCCCTCTATTACAGAATCTCTGTTCTTGCTCTCCTCTATTCTTCCCCTGACTCAACCTTCCTGCTCCCTCATGTCCTCCTCTCCCCTCCTCTTTTCTCCTAACTTCTTCTTCCCTCCCCCTGTGCTCAAAATTAGCTCGGGAGATCTTGTCCCTTTCCCCTTCTCTGGGGACCATGTATGTCTCTCTTAGGGTACTCCGTGTTTACTAGTTTCTCTGGCAGTGTGGATGGTAGGCATAGACATTACTCTATGTCTAAAATCCATATCTGAGTGAGTTCATATCATGTTTGTCCTTTTGTGACTGAGTTTCTTCTAGTCCCATCCATTTGCCTGTGAAATTCAGGATTCCATTGTTTTTTTCTGCTGAGTAGTACCCCATTGAGTAAATGTACCGTATCTTCTCTATCCATTCTTCAGTTGAGGGGCATCTAGGCTGCTTCTAGTTTCTGGCTATTACAAATAGTGTTGCGATGAACATCGTTGAACAGATGTCCTTGCTGTATGAATGTGCGTCTTTTGGGTATATACCTAAGAATGGAATTGCTGGATCTTGTAGTAGACTGATTCCCCATTTATGAGTTTACACTCCCACCAGCAGTGGAGGAGTGTTCCCCTTTCTCCACATCCTCTCCAGCATAAACTGTCATTGGTGTTTCTTTTTTGTTGTTGTTGTTGTTGTTGTTGTTGTTTAGTCATTCTGAAAGGAGCAAGATGGTATCTCAGAGTTGTTTTGATTTGCATTTCCCTGATGGCTAAGGATGTTGAGCACTTTCTTGAGTGTCACTCATTCATTTTAGACTCCTCTATTGAGAATTCTCTATTTAGTTCTGTACCTCACTTTTTAATTGGATTATTTGGTCTTTTGGAGACTAGCTTCTTGAGTTCTTTGTAAATTTTGAAGATCAGCTCTCTGTCAGATGTGGGGTTGGTGAATATCTTTTCCTGTTCTGTGGGCTGCCATTTTCTTATTGACTGTGCCCTTTGCCTTACAGAAGCTTCTCAGTTTCAGGAGGTCCCATTTATTAATTGTTGATCTCAGTGTCTGTGCTACTGGTGTTAAGTTCAGGAAGTGTCTTGACCGCCTCGACCAGCAAGGAAGACGCAATGCTGAGACTCTTCCTTAAGCAGTTTACTCAGGAACCTTCAAACAATCTTCTGACCCCGGGGAAAGCCCGCCCACAGCTTAAAAGCACTCTTGCCAGCCAACCCCAGAACGCCACGTGGCTCACATTTGCTGATGCAAGTTTGTATCTTAGACCAAGCCAAATAAGGAGTTGTTTATTCCAGAGAGCGCTCACCCTCGGGATGGTGGAAGGCAGAAACCGGCACCATCTTTAAGGCGCGGTGCATCGCAGCTCTCCACAAGGAAGCAGTCTCCTGTATAGATTCTTTAGCCATGTGTACATAAGCTAGGTTTCTTGTACATCATGTAAGGCTTGCATCCCCTCCCTTCTCACTTTGTCTGTGACCTCTTCACATTATCCATTAGAGAACAAACTCGGCAATCTCAGTTTCCTGCCATCATATCACTACCGCACCTGTGGACCAGCTTCTCTTCAGCTCTTTCCTTGGTGGGTCCCTTGCTGTGTTCCACATCCTACCTTCAAAGACAGCTAGGAGAGACATACCCCAAATATCCAATTGACAGGAGATACTTCTATATCCCCACTTCTTCTGCATCAGTGCCATGTTTAGTTACTTCACAACTGTGATCACAATTTGGGGTTATCTTGTCTGTTGTTTTATAATTTCAGTTATGTCCTCATCTCAAAAACAGACAATCAAAGAGGTAAGATACTATCTTTGTCTTATAGCCAAATAAATAATGGTTGAAAGAGTGCCTAGATTTGTATTACATTATCTGAGTTTTGGATTAATTCTTCCTCCACATTCCTCCCAGATAGCACTATACTAACAAGAAACATAATTTTAAAGTATTTGACATTTCTAGCATAAAACAAATTCTTAATTAATTGACAATATAACCCTTAAAAGAAGCTTCCAAGCAAGATCAAACTCATTGCAGCCTGGGGTTCAGGGTTCTGTTGTAATTTTGTTTGAACACAGACAGGCTCACCATCAGGCTCTGGGAGTAGATACAGATCAAAATTCTCAGACACAGATCTCTTTTTAACCTTAAAGATCAGTATTTAAAATCCTGTTCAGAACAACATGAGATCAGAAACTACTTTATTCCCATTTTTGGCATCTGAGATATTGGCATGGGCTCAAACATAGGAGCAGTGCAACACAGTGCAAACAAAGTCAAAGAGCTGATGAACACAGTCTCTGTGAACAATATCAGGACACAAATGTAAAGCATGACTGTCAAGACATGAATATCTGATGAGCCAGCTCTGTCACTGGTCACCCATGCCACCATTCTTGCTCAGATTCTATTTCTAAGGAATGAAGGTGCTAAGTCAGCTGACTGTTCAGGCTCTCTGCTACCCTCTCTCATTTCTTTCCCTACTCTGTCCTGAGAAGTTCAGTACAACATGGTTTTTATAACTAAAGTAGTCTGTGTCTTTTCAGGGTTAATTGTTTCAAATGAAGTAAAACCTACCAACCCTCCCAGGAAAATCTGCTTCACCTTAAATTTAATGTGTTAAAACAAATAAGTGTGTGTGTGTGTGTGTGTGTGTGTGTGTGTGTGTGTGTGTGTGTGCGCGCACGTGCGCGCGCACATGCTCACAAGTGCATACATGCTCACACATGTGCACATGCATGTTTGACTATGTGTGTGTATGTGTGTTCAAGCAATACACACTCCAAACTGAATAATGGAAAAATGATAAACTTGAATGCAGTTTGTAAAATTCAACACACTTTATCTTGAAAATGGCTCAGGATGGCTAACACTTGAACCATGTACTGGTTAGAAACAGACAATTTTAGGAATTATGGAAACTTCCTGAATATTTTCATGACATTTTAATTTTTGATATTCTTTGCTTACAACTATATACCTAAATATCTCAAAATGTATTATTTTCTGTTTTGTGCTGCATGTGGCAATTATAATCTTTATGCTTAGCAATTGTGGAGAGTTTTCTCTGAACCTCTCTACTGAAGAGAGAAAGGTAAGGTTGATTATAGATTTTTTTTTCAAACATGCTCTGTCAAAGGGCAAAAGAAAAGTGGTTGAAATGAGAAAGTGACTGCTATATAAAATAAATTAACTAAAAACAGTGCTATTAAAGACAGGTTGCAGAATTAAAGGGCTACTAGAGACAGTGAAAAGAGAGCATAGGGAGGATGCTATTCACCAGATGACCCATGGATGGATTCTAAGGAAACTGGAGGTGCTGCTTCAATTGGAACCAATTTTCCCTTTCTTATTTCTTTAAACATCTCCATATGCCACACTGTGACTCTGGGGATTTCTTCTTGTGCAATTGCTTCAGCCTATTTATCTCCTTATGCTATTTAAAAAAAAAAACTGTCCTTTGTTATTGGCTATGACATCATATGAATTCAGCTTCCAGAAGTATGTTGCATTTTATTAATTTTGAAAATACTAAATTCTCAACTTTTGTTTCCTCTAGTAGACATTACTTACATAATTATAAATATGTGTCTGAAAGGTTACTGTATAAACAGTCTAAATATCAGCTTCTAGTAATGTGGCACTAATACCCTTAACTCCCAAATCATGTATTTTTGAAGAAAATGTCTTACAAATGAAAATATACAAAAGTAAAAAAACAGTTTCAAATGCTCTTTTAAAAGTGACAGGAATTCTGTTTCATCAGTGCAATACCTCTTTGTTGAGTGTTTCTAATGGAATAGTTTTCTAAGTATGGGGCACAGACACTCCACGGACAGACGCCTGAGTACCTGTAAACAGCCAGTCCCTGCAATATACCCCAGAATGAATTGTCATCTTGGCAGACAGCCTGACCCGAGGTCCAGAAGTCGTTGCTAATGTTTGGGTTGCTCAGAGTGCAGCATCTTTAAAGCGGGAGCCTATTCTGTGAGCACCGGCTCCTGATCAGCCCTTGGCATGCAGTTTTCTAGAGCAAAGGAAGCAAGCAGCCCTACCTCTCTCCCAGCACCCCCTGCGGTGCTCCCCAGCTATAAGTGCCAAAGACATAGATTAGATGTTTCCAAGTCCTCCACAGCCCAAAGGTTAATGAGGCATCTCATTCATATTTCATGATTGCTGTTTGCCCTTCTCTGCCTTTGGGACACACAATGGAAAAGTGCAATCAATAGAATAATATCAGACGCACCAGACAATTAGAAGATACCAAAAATAATTCATACTCTCCCACTGTATTTAAAGTGACTGCCCTGAATTAATAAATCATCAAAAGATCATCTTTTCACCAGCACTTGTCAGGATGACAAAACATGGATGCAATGTTAGAAGCCAAGTGCTCCTACCCAGAACTTTCTTCAGCAAACCCTCACATCCCCGGCCTGATCATGGCTGCCCAGCTCCCTGTTGTTGTCATTGAAGCGGCTGTTCTTTCACTTTTGTTGAACTCCTATTACAGCTATTAACTTGCTGATGGCTCAACTCACAGGAGAAAGAGAAGGCCAGCCGGATAAATTTAGTATGTCTCTGTAGTAAATAAATAATTGGACATTGACTTTTAAAGTCACCAAGTCTTTGTTAGACTTTAAGGATCCTTGTCCATAAAAGTTCTCCAAACACCTTTGGGGAGGAGAGAGAGCCTTTACTGTGACACCTTATAGAGAACTGATGCTCTTTAGCTTCCAAAGATCTTTTATGCTTGCATTTTAGAAGTTGCTGTGATAGTAATGTAAACCATTATCAAGTATCTAAATATTTCCAGAAATTTTGATGCTTTTAACTTGCCTTTAAACATCACAAAAGAATGTTTCGAAGCATGTTCTTTCAGCTCAAGTCCACTAAAATGCCTTTCTCTTTAAAGATTTTTAAAATGTTTTAAATGAAATAGACTTAATAACACCATTTCCTTCCTCCCTTTTGCTGATAATTCCACTCCACACTCGACAACCAAACAAAGGGATTGATCCCTGAGAGAAGCTAATCCTCCTTCTCCTAGCAGTCACTGTTTGCCTATAGTTCTTTGTCTAGAAATGGAATCCCATGAAATTTTCCCCTCTCCATCTTAAAATGTCCATTGATATAGCTGTTATTCTGATCTTACTTATGCAGCCATTTTTAGGAGAGACCTTCACAGCAGACTTCCTGGTGTTCTGGTTCTTAGGATCATTCCATCCCTCTTCCACAATATTCCCTGAGCTGTAGATACAAGAGCTGCAATGCAGGTTTTCCACTGGGGCTGAGCTACACACAATCCATTGACCTCTCTTATTGTGTCCTGTTGTGGTTTTCTGTGAAGGGCTCCATTTGCTGTAAAGGGGTCTTCTTTGATAAGGGATGGTAGCTAAACTTATCCAGGAAATGTGGTTTGAGCATCACTTTACTTCTTTTTTTTTCTTTGGTGAGGAGAGGAGAGAGCTGGTGGGCTGACCAACCCTGCAACTACCCAAGCCCAGAACCAGGGTTATAAAGTTGGCCTACTCCATCATCCACCCCATATACGATCGGCAGGAACCTTTGAAGTCTGATAAAAAAAATAAAAGAAAACACAACTATTTATTGATTCCTATTGCTGAATTTTTGTTATTCAAAGAATATAAAATAATTGTGACTACATATACACAGTACCTGTACATTCCTATGTATATCTAAGCCTCTATGCTTACAGAGACACGTAGATAGATAAATATAGACATAGATGTAGATATATTCTTCAACTTCGGGGAATGGAGTGTGCAACTATTATCTGCTCTTGGGTTGTGTACATCTTCAGACTTGCTAGCTATTCCTCTGCTTCTCTTCAAACTCATTGTACCTATTTATACTTTACCACCTTGGAGGGTCTAGCCACCTATGTTCAGAAAACACAGTTTTCCCTTTCATTAAAAAGTCATCATGCTTGGACAAGGGAGATAATTCAGTCAGTAAAACTACTGTTATACAAACAAAAGGAAGAGAATTCAAATCCCAAGAGCCCAAGTAAAAGTCATGGGGGGAATATAAGCACATAAAATCCCAACTCTTTTATGGGGAGATGGGAGGTAGAAATGGTAAAATCCCCAGATACTAGAAGCAAGCCAGACTCCACACACAGCAGGAAAAAACAACAAAAAGCCTGACTCTAAAAGGTGTAAGGTGAGGAGCCATACCTGAGGGTTCTCTGACAACCACAAGTGGGCATTAGCATACATCCCCACCTATATTTAGCACATACATATCGTATGTAAAAAAAAAGATAAGTATGCAAAGTTATACTGATAGACATTAGTTTGTTTCTGGTATATTTCCTAACAGTTGAAAACGACATTAGAAAACCAAGCTGGGCAGATAAGAGACAACATAAATAATAAGGATTTTTTTAAAAACCTAAGAAGAAGCAAACATCTCATTTGAGTCATTCAACATAAGTAATATTATAAACCTTACTTACAAATTAAACCAAAGAAGTCGTAGCTTGAAGTCTCTTACTATGTGTGCATGCTTTGTTTAGTGTGCTCATGTCCATGGCAATTATGTCTCTTGTGGTGGTATATAACAGACTCTTTAAAGAGGCTGAAAATTATTAGTGTTCTCACTATTTACAAAACACTATTATCCGGCATGTTTATGCATTTGGAGTTTCATGCTGGACTGTCGGTTTGCTAGCTTTCAGTGGCTTTTTTTTTTTTTTTAACCGGGGGGGGGTATCAAATTTCCCAGTTTGAACTTTCCCTTTTTCATTCACTCTCTTCAAAACTCTCCTCATGGTCTAAGATCTAAGGAAGGTCACGGATTTTTATTTTCTTTCACTAGACAATTAGACAGCTATAACTCTGAACCTTCTATTGAATGTGAGACTTCATTCAAGACGTTTTCACTTGGGCTTTTCACACGTTGATATTGATTTCCTTCTGTGGTGCAGTATATCTTTTCATGTCGTAATGCCTGAAGCAGAACGAAGACTCAAGAAGAATTTGAATTCTCATCTGCTGGGTTCTGACTTTTGAAAACTTCTACATAGCTTCACCATTCCCTTCACAGAAATAGGGTGTGGCTAAATCATTTACCATAGAATTGTATTTTTATATTACAGGTTTAGAAATTCAAATTGGTCAAGGATTGTGTTAGCCAGCCGAGTAATTGAGAGGGAAAGGAGTTAAATAAGCTAAAGAAAGTCCTCTCCCAAACCTGCCACATGCATTCAAAGGAGGGCCGCTTTCTCATTAATCTGCTACAGTTCAAATCTCACCATCCTGTGATGTCAGCATAGACAGGAGCAGTCATATTAAGCAAGCCCTGGAAATCAGAGCATACAGTGAGAGAATACTGACATTGTGGGGAAAATAACTACAGAGGGGACTTTCCATTGAAATCCTGTGGTTCCTTTAGTTTCCTTGCAAACACACCACAAGGGCATTGAAAGGCTCCATGTTAATCCTTTGAGTTACCATTAAATCAAATACAGTAGCGTGGAGGTTCAGGTGTTGTGGCAGGGACATGCCTGATCACCACATACAGCCCTCATTTTCTAAAGTAACCAATGTATAGTTCCCTAATGCTCTTCCAATTGGCCCTGCAAGATATCCCGTCCACTGAAGACATTAAATCAGGCTTAAATTCCTTCTCCAAAATAAAACTTCACACTTAGGGAATTTTACAAGTGAAATTTACCAAGTGTTTGGAAAAGGAAACAATACCATATCTCCATGTGTACTCTTTTGAAAATTAAGAAAGATACTTCCCATGGCTTTATGCAAGGACTGCTGTTGTGAGATTATCCCTTGGTACATTGTGAAACTGGGTCTCTGCCTAAAGTGCCTTCTGATTGGTTTAATAGGCAGGGCCTCTAGGGAGAGGGAAGATTGAGGAAGAATCTGAGCCCCATGGGATTAAGACAAAAAGATGTGGAGCATGCTGACATCCAGCATGGAGGAGTGGTAAGAAAGCAGAATATACATTGATAAATACTGGGTGAATTTAAGTTATAAGAGCTAATTGGGAGCAAGCTTAAGCTAAAGACAAGGTTTCATAATTAAGAAAAGTCTCCTGTCATTATATGGGTGGTCCAAAGAAAGACTAACTGTAGAGTGCACTACGCTGACACCAAAATTATGCAAAGATACTACAAAAAGGTTAGCCTAATGTGTCTCATGACACTGATACATGAATATATAAATATATATTTATTTATTTGTATATACATGTGTATATAATTTTAAAGAAATGAAAAATAGCTAGGTGTGTTGGTTCATGCCTTTAATCCCAGCACTCAGGAGGCAGAGGCAAGGGGATCGTTGAGTTCAAGGTCAGCCTGGTCTACAGAGTAAGTTCCAGGACAGTCAGGGATACACTGAGAAACTCTGTCTCAGATTTAAAAAAAAGAGAAGTGAAAATGTAAAATGAACCCAACTGTGTATAAAAGGATAGTACATTCAAAACAAGTAGAATTTTATTCTTGGAATGTAAGGCTAATCAATGTATCGACTAATAAGATTTAAAATGTGGTATTCCATATGGAATGTTACTCACCAATAAAAACAAAATGAGGCACTGGTACATGCTACATGGATGAAACTTAAATCTGTTGTGTTATATAAGAGAATATGATTATAATAGACCATATTTTAACATTCCATTTATAAGAAATATTTAAAGAAGCAAGCCTATAGAGACACAATGTTGACTAGTGATGGTTAAGGTGAAAATGTGTGGAAAAGATGATTAGAAATAGAGAGTGACTGCCAATGCCTGAAGTTGCTTTGGGGAAAGAATAAAATGATCCAAAATTGTCTCTCGTAAGTATAATGTGATACTGGCTGTGGTGTACAACACTGAGGGCTGATGTAGTCATCTTAGAAGAACCATGCAGAGTAAGGTTGTACATTTTCCTATATAGCCTTTATTGAGTAAGGGAGCTACTTTCTGTTTCTATTTAGTTGCAAATTTTTATCAAGAATGGTTTTAGATTTTGACAAAATTTTTCTTAATACAGAGATTGACAAAAATCATTCTTCATTTTGTTAATGTGACAAGTTGCATTAGCTTTTATCTTAATCGTCACATATATATAATTACATCAATCTACTCTCCTCCCTCTACCCTTATCCATGTATCCAGGCTCTTGTTCATGGCCTCTTTTTCTTTGTTTTATTATACATGTATAGTCACACACAGGCGCACACACACACACACACAGGCACACACACACAGGCACACACACACACACACACACACACACACACACACACACACACACATTCTTAAATATATAAATACATCCTACTTGATCCTTATAGTGTTACCTGCATATGATTCTAGAGCTGACTACTTGCTATTGTAAACACATACATAAAAGTTCCATTAATTTTAACACCCTAAAATAAATTTTATGCATTATGAATTCTATCTACTTTAAAAGTAAAATGTAGGTGGCTTATAGAGTAAAGTTCAGTGGTGTACACTACACCCAGGATCATATTACACTTACAAGAAACAATTTTTGGATTATAGGAGGTTCTAACCTGAGTGCCCATGGAACAGAGCCTGCCAGGCCAGTTCCAGGCCACTTTCATGCCAGTTCCATGCCAGTGCAATACCTTTCTTTCACCTTACTAGTTACTGGCACACCCATGCATATAGCCACACACAGATGCCCCCCACACACACAGATGCATACACACACACACACACACACACACACACACACACACACACACACACGCACACACACACGCACACACACGCATGAACACACATTTAAAAATAATAAAATGAATCTTTTTAAAATTTATCATCCTTTTTTGATTTTTTTAATTTTCATTTTTTTGATACCACAAAAAGTTACGTCCCATGCAGTTTGTAACTGTGTGCATGTATGATTGTGCATGTGTTGAAATGAACTTCACAGAAGGCACTATGAATGATGAGGTGACCATGGTTCCCAGTATGGCCACTTTCTCCCACCACATGTATATAACCCATATTCACACATCACTTGTTTGTTCTCAAGTTATTCTTTTCCAGTTTTCACACTCCACTTCTGTCTTAAATATGGTTTCTATTGCTGTGAAGAGACACAGGATCATGGCAACCCTTATGAAGAAAAACTTAATTGGGTTGGCTCATTTACAGTTTCAGGGGTTTGGTCCATTGTCATCATGATGGGGAGCGTGTGTGTGTGTGCAGGCAGTTGGAGGGTTGGAACTGAGAGTGCCACATGTTGCAGGTAACAGGAAGTCAACTGATAGTCACACTGAGGGAAACTTGAGCAAAGGAGTCCTCAAAGCCCGCCCCCACAGTGACACTTCCCTCAACAAGGCCATACCTGATCTAGCAAAGTCACCCCTCCTAATAGTACCACTCCCTGTGAGATTATGGGGGGGGGAACTTCATTCAAACAACTACACCTTATTTCACACAAACACACACACAAAAACCTTCAATTGTTTTATTATAGCATGCATTTTTTAGGCCAGTATTAACCGAAATATCCCATCATTTTAGTTCCAATTGCTCCAAATCAAACTGAGCCTAACATGGGATAATCACTTCTATTATTTTCAAATAATACAAGATAAAGGGAACTAAATGGATATGTATACAAGACCTATACTAGTCTTAGGTCAGGTGGCTGCTCAGGGTCTGTTCTCATCTACCAATTCAGTCTGCAGGCTTACTTGACTTACTATGGTGCTGACACCAGCGCAGCCAGCTTTTGGAAGCATCTGCCAAATCTGGTTATTGATTTCTTATGGAATATAACTTCCCAATAAACTACCAATTAATAACCTATCTTAGGTTTGAATCTTGTTTCTCATCAGGCGTGCAAGTAGAGGCAGGGGAAATCAAGCACTGTTAGTGAAGCCTAAGTTGATACACCATAGAAAACAGATCATTTATGTGTACTCTATATCCATCACCAAGAACACACCCTCCACCTGCTCTCTCTAAAACAGAAGCCAATACCCAGATATGAATACATTTTAATTAAATTTAAAAAGTTAAGTAAAATATTCTCAGCCATATTGAACAGGTATAGCACTGGGAAAGTGATATCTATACTTTTAGGATATTATTTTGTATATGATAAGTATATAGTTTTGGGAAGGCATCCATAGGCCTACCTGAGGCCATATAGCTCAGGCAGGCAAAAGACACTCACATGACAGCCTGGGTCCTCGTGGTCCAGGCTGGGTGAAGGCATCCAGGGGCCCACCCAATACTACATGGCTCAGGTTGGTAAAAGATACTCACAGGGCAGCCTAAGTCCTCATAGTCGGGACTGGATGAAGGCATACATAGGCATCTGGGCCCGGGCTCCGCCTAGGACCATGTCGGGGTCTATGCTCCTAACCCAGCAGGGGTCTATGTTGATATCCACGTTGGTGTCCAAGGCCCATGCTCCCTAGGAAACCATCCCTAGGTTTGGCTCGTGCCACTACATAGGGCCATGGTGACACCTGGGTCTTGGTATGTTGCCGAGTACCATGTCTGGGTCTGCGGTCCTACCACAGGTGAGGTTTTGTTTGTCCATGGTCCATGATGACACTAAAAGACACCTGGATGCCTATGGTGTAAACAGCATCCTGTGGCCATGTTGGTGTCTGGCATCAACCAGAAACTTGATTTGGTTTGGCATGTGCAGACTCTCAGGTTCAAAAGTCAGTACTGCAGAAAGAAGGAGGAGGGATGGATTGGGAGACATACTAGGAGGTTGAGTGGCACTAGTTAAGGTCTGGGGATGGGATAGGTGGTTCTGGATATGTTTCTCAACGTACATCACATAGGATATGTCCAGTGTGTCGTCTCACTCTGAAGACTCTATACAGTGCCTCCCTCGGTTACTAACACCCTTTTCTTCCATTTCTCACTCTCATTATCAGGTGACAATGCAGACAGTCCATTGCAACTGAGGAAGTGAAGGTAAAACTTCTTGTATTTTCACAGATTTTGCTGTTTCCTGACCCCTGAAATGTCAGTTATTGTATTTCAAAATTTGCATTGCTATGTTTGGGTCTGGATTCGTAGTCTAATTTAGCATTTCAAAATGCAAAATGAATATTAATATATGCTTCTCAACTCAGCGCACATTATCCTGCAAAACAAATGAATAGTGCCAATTCAGGCACTCTATTGTTTAATCTTGTGTCTTCCAAATATTGACTCTTCTTATAATGCAGCATCATTACCAAGAAGAATCCACAGCACTTAAGATGCACAAAGTGTCACAGAACTATCAGCACACTTTATTAACATTCCTCCACAAAAGACTGTTGATGGAATTTCATTCATATTTTAAAATCCTCCATGATTTACTTAACTAAATCTTAACTAACTCTTTCTAATTCTTTATTTAATACAAATTTCCTTTATATCCTGGTAGGGTTTCAAAATAGTATTCAGATGGGAAAGTCTATTGACAATTATTTGTTTACTTATTCCAATGCTGATTTTATTAATTATTATGATATACATAAAACTATTGTAAAGCAAATTATGTATTTAACCATACTGGATAGATATGATGCTGTGTTGTTTTGTTGTTGTTTTTTATAGCTGATAGCATTTTAAATTATTGAATTTATTTCACTTCAAGTTATAATACTTAAAAGTGTTTTACAATTCAGAAATTAAATACAAACCAATGCCAATTTAAACAAATAGAAAAATAAGTAGCCTATCTGATATCGTTGACCTTAAAACATGTAAATTAGAAGACAGGAAGAGAAATCTAAGGTCCACTAGTCTGACCATGATCATAGCTCCATTTTTCTTTTATATAAACAATGAAATATTTGCCCATGTACTGATGTTATAGAAAAAATGAATTATATTTTTTCTAAATAAAATGAAATATCTTATTTGTAAGAGCCAGCTTTAAATGGCTTGCAAGATTGGAAACATTCGCACTTTCAAAATATGATAGAAATTGTCCTGTTTGCCTTTCTTTCATTCTTCTGTGATAAAACGCTGAAACTGAAAACATCTTAGGAAAAAATTTATTTATTTCACTTATGGTTATAGTACATAATAATGAAAAGAAAGGAAGGACCCAGGAAGCATGAAATGAAGCTTACTGGTTTGGCTTCCTTTAGCTTGGTCAGCTACCTTTCTTACATAGTCCAGGTCCACCTGCCTAGGAATGGTACCACTCAGAGTGGGCTGAGCTGTCCTACCACAATTGGTAATCAAGAAGCTGTTCACAGATATGCCATGGACAAATCTGTTAGAGGCAATCCCTCCATTGAGTTTCCTCTTCCCAGGTGTGTCAATTCAACAACAATGATTAGTCATTACAGGAGTTCAATATGAGAACACATCCTGGAGTAACTATAGAAATCAGAGCAGCAAAAAAGGACCATAGCTTGGGTGGGAAAGGGCAAAAGAGAGGAGAATATAAGGGTACAAATTATATGAACTTCTAAATAGGGGAAACAAAACAAAGAGACTCTAATTATGGAGGAGAGGGGAATAAATACAAAAAAAAGGAGGGGGAAGGATAAAATAACAGTAAAGATGCCTGAAAAGGTCATAAGAAATCATAATACATATAAGTCCATACATAAGTTTAAATACATATACAGTTTAAATGAAAATTTTCCATCTTGGCAGACAACAGCCCACTCCCGTAAGCCGAAGACTAACAAAAACCTCAACCAAAGTCATAAGAACCCTTCTTGTAAGTTGTTTCTCAGGGTTGTCCAAGAGACTCTCAAAATATAACATGCTGTTGCTACTACCCTTGGTTGTCCACAGAGGTAGAAGGTAGGGTCCTATTGTTGAAGACACAGTGCAATTCAGACACAGGGTCCAGAGACCTCAAAGCTATAACTGCTCTGGAAACCTCCTCTCTAAAGAAGACTGGCTTCAATGATACCAGAAGGTGCCATTCAAGAGTATCAACTTCCAAAGAAGAGTATCAATCCATGGTCCTACTTAGCTATGATGCCTGTGAACCACAACAAAGACAAGAATTACATGATACATTAGATACATTAGTAGTGACATAAATCTCTGGATGGTAAATAAGTCCCTAATTAGACTTAAAATATGATCAATAAGACAGAAACCAAGCCTGGTATTGGAAATCTAGCCTAATATCAAGGACTAGTGAAGTCATAGATCTTGGGGGAGAATCTACCACTGCCACCTACTAACCAGAATAATCCTTAACTACATTCTAAATATTTGTTCTTATGCCCAGTGCTGGATAGTTTTATGTCAAGTTGGCATAAGCTAAAGTCATCTGAAGGATGGAACCTCAATTAAGAAAATGCCTCTGTAAGGTCAGTTTGTAGGTAGGCCTGTAAGGTAATTTTTTTTTTAATTACTGATTGATGAGTGTGAGCCCATCCCATTGTGGGCAGTGCCATCCCTGAGCTGGTGGTCCAGGGTTCTATGAGAAGGCAGGCTGAGCAAGCCAGTAAGCAGCACCCCTCTGTAGTCTCTGTGTCAGGTCCTGCCTCCAGGTTCCTGTCCTGTTTGAGTTCCTGTGCTGACTCCCTTCAGTGATGAGCAGTGATACCGAAGTGTGAGGCAAATAAGCCCATTCCTCCCTGTCTTGCACTTTGGTCATGGTATTTTGTCACAGCAATGGAAATTCTAACTTAGTCACAACCATAGATAAGCTTAGACCTCAACCCTCATTAAGGAAATTTATCTTTGCTATAGATGAGTGCCATCAGAGAAAACCACATTTAAAAAGAAAATTAAGAGCAGTGGAGTCCAGTCCTAAATGACATTTCTTCAATACAAAAGGGACATAAAATGATGAGAAAGGTTGGGCACATACACAGAGAAAGGGAAGGAGGAAAAAGAGGAGAGAGTAAATGCAAATAATAATTAATAATCATCATCATCATCATAGTAAAGAAGATGAGGTGAAAACTGTAAGCCAGAAATAGGTGACCACTGATAACAAGACCAGTAGCACTGGACAGATCATGCTAATGAAGCAGCCTAGCACACACCTCACCCTTCAATAATGAGTTCCCTCTAGCCAGTGAGAATTCTACATTTCAATAAAAGTATAAGTAGGAAATAAAGGGAATTGACAATAGACAGGCTGACAATTCCCAGAGGTGGAGGAGAGGAGTAGTGATGATGGAACTAAAGGGTGACTTCTTGGCAGTTTTTATTGAGAACTGATTATTCTGGATATTTATTTTTCTATACTATTTAGGAGCCCCATCTTAAAGGAGTAAAAGACTACTCTTGATAACAGTGAATAAATACCTAATAGACACTTATCCAGCCATCACCTCTCTAGCCCTCAACTCCTGTCCATCTAGCCACCTCCTTACAACCCACAACGGTCTCCTCCGATGCCACAAACAGTAACAATGATCTCATAGAAAATGCTTCAACAATTTGTGAAACACAGTCAACTGGATCATAACGCCTGAAGCAATGAGCACACCCTAGGTCATCTAGACTTGCAAATAACTTCAGATCAATCAGGTTTGCTTTACTATAAACAAGAAAGCAAATGGCAGTCCAACCTTAGACTTTAGTAGAATAGCTGAAGAGCTATGGAAACCAGAGGAGTCTAACCAGGAAAGAATGAAGAGAGCTGGTGGGGCAGCATGGGGGGTATGAGAAAGGGAAGTGAAAATGAAGATATACCATAATGAATAAAGAATCAGAGAAAACTCCAACTGCATACTCCTGCTGGCACAGTTGTTGCTGTCATTCATCAGTTGCCAAGACTTTTATACTATTCAGTGGTGCCTTGCCTTCACTTAAACATCATAAGAGAATTTCTGTACTTAATTAATATAGTTCAAGGAACATGTTACACAGAGGCAGTTTAAATCTGAGCTGAACTTGCCAAACTACTTAAAATGTACAAAGGAACTTTAACCTCTTGCCAAATAAACAGTTATTAGTTATTGACAAATGCCAGAATAAATCTTACTATTCTCTTACTATTTAACTATAAGTAATATGTAATCAGGAAATTACAAGATAAGGAATAAGAATGTCTTTCCCAAGACTTAGAATGCTTAATCACTTGGTACTTCTTGACCAATGTTTCAGCGCCTCTCGCTGCCCAGTAACATGCCAGGAACTAGTTGTAAACTGATGTGTATTTTGCAGTAGTTGGCAAGAACTTATGCTTCAAATTACAGTGGCCTGTGTTGTGAATTTTTATTAAGATCTTCCTAACTAGCCACACAAACATCCACTCTGAACTATTAGCACTACCAACACATGCTCTGTTGAATTCTATGACCCAAAAGTCAGGGTGGCCTCAAACTTCTCCAGAGCTCTTTCTTGATATATGAGTTACTAGGTCCCAAAGGTGTCCTGTGTAGGGGAAGGAGCAATATTCCCCCGGTGTCACAATAACCCTTGATAAATATAGCCCCTAGGCAGGGGTCCTGAGTGAGGTATTAAATTCAATATCCAAAAAAAAGAAAGAAAAAAAAAAAAGAACCACTGAGCAGATGGATTTTGCTTGTCTACCTTTGTCTTCTGGGATCCTTGACTAAGTATTTGGAGCAGACAAACGATACACAGATAATGGGGCTGGCATATCTGAGTTGCATTAAAAGAGTCCTTTTGAGGCCCTTCATTTCCCAAGCATCATTTACTTCTTGAGACATATCTCACACAGTGTATTTCTACCTTGTGCTCTTAAAAGCTGTGTCAAGACTTTATTAATTCTGAAATGTGGGTGGCTTTGAAATGTCTAGATACTGCTTTGCCTAGAGCGACCCTGGAGTGCTTCTGCCCTGATGCCCATTATAGTGGACTCCTCCCCCCACTACCTGCTCCTCCGTTAAGGCATCCCTAACAGGGGCTAGCATGGGATGTTGGGGACAACAGGAGAAATGAAGAAAGGCCTCAGCAGCAAGACTTCATTTCAGGCTGGCCGAGGTTAACAGAGTAGACTTCTGTAACTAGAATGTGGAAGAAGGCAGGCCCAAATGGAATAAAGAGAAACAAAGTACAGAGGGAGGCGGAGAGGTTAACAGAGAGCCTGTGTTGTGACATGTGTATAACACTCCATGAACATGAGCCACTTTTATTGTTCTGTAACTTTTTTTTCAAATCTTACAACTAATTCGAGACTCATAAACTGAAGCCTGCATACTAATTAAATATAGTGTTTTATCTGTGGCCCTCAAAATAGTCAAAGAAAAGACACTTATCCCCAGGGTCATATCTATGATGCATCAGTTAATACTTTCTTACAAGGTATTCACCCTAAACTCACACCAAATTTACTGACAACAATCACTTGGACTCCACCCCTCTCTGTCCCCATTTGTCTCCTCTACCCGCCCCCCCAACACACACACACACACACACACACACACACACACACACACACACACACAACTTCTGACCTACAATTTTCTGCCTTATACTTTTTGTTCCTTCATATTTGATCTTTCCCCGGTGAATCACTTACCATTTGTCTTGATTAAAACCTCACTCTATTGATTTCTGCTCTTTCTCTTGCTTCTCAGAACCTAGCTGTATATTAATCTGTTTTCTGTGAAATTACCTATCCCTCCTGGCACTGGAAAACATTTAAGTTTTTTTTTTTTAAATCTAACAGCATTGAATAACCTGCTTTTAAAACTTTAGGTGCTACATTTGATTCAGGTAAGAGGAGAAAAATCCGTGCACTTCACCATATGATGGAAAATTCTCCAAGCTCCAGCAATGAACTCTTGTTTTGGTGGAGCAAATTACAACATTTAAGAATCACTTATTGGAAATGAAACTTTAAAGTATGCTTTCAGCTTTCTTGCATCAGAGCAATGATTCGAAAAAATGTCATATTACCTTTGATGACATTTTCTGTGCACCAAACATAGTGTATATCTATTTATTTAATCTTAATAAAGACCCAATAATTAACTTTTAAATTAACATAAGTTCATATTATGCAGAGATGTACAGTTTGAGTCTCAATAGAGTATGGTCTATTTTTAATTCAGTCATTCAGCTCTCTGCGGGAGGACCTTTCTTTTCAGCCATACTGCTGAATACTGAAGATCAAGTAGTCAACAGATGTTTTATGTTCTAGTGGATCTGTGAGGAATACAAATCATTGTGTTAGCCTTATCCTCATTTCTTATCACACAGAGAAATGAAACCATCAGACACTATTCCCACAAATACACATCCTTCCACCAAATATTTCCTACATATGCTTTCCCAGTCTAGTTTTCTTCCAGCTTACCTCAGAGGCAGAAAGTCTTTCCTTCTCTCAGATCTACTATTCTGATCCAAACTATGGTGTGGCTACTATGCACACCCAATAATGTAAACAATCAGTTGTTTCAAACCGTGCTCTGTCCTTTCTCTCTTTCTTCTCCCTGCCTCTCCATTTTCCTTTCTTCATTTTTTCAATTCCTTCTTTTCTGGAAACAGAGAAACTCCATAATCCAATACTTTGCATGTTTTTGATCCTATGTCTTCCTGCAGCTGCTATCTATCCTCCCTCCTTTGTCTCAGGAGTACATTTGTCAATTTTTAGATAATTCATTGTATTGCATACCACCTAGTCTTTAAAACAATCCATGATGACTTTGAATTCCTCATTTTGCCATCTGTCATGGTCTGAATTCATCCTACAGGGTCATGCACTTGGATACTTGGTCTTCAGCTGATGGTTCTGCTTTGTAAGGTTGTGGAACTTCTTGAACAAAAGGTATGACTGGTGTGGTTTGGATCACTAGGGGATAGCTTGCTTCCTCTAGAGTTCTCTGCTTCCTGTCTGCTACCACGATGTGACCAGCCACCTCATGACCCTGTCACCAATGACTAAGTCAATCAAATCATAGTGCCTTATCTGCTAGGAAATGATATATGCTTTCACTGTGAGCCAGAATGACTCCTTCTGCATTCTGCAAGCAATAAGTAACTACTATATCATTTTGGCTAAAGGAAATGTAAAACTATCCCAGTGTCTCACTCCCCAGAGGAAGCTACGTTGCATGGCTTCCAGAAATATTCACCTAACATTTGGCAGTGGTCGCCAGGTCAGCTTGTAACGCTGGTAGACCATATCTCCACCCAGTTGTGTGACAGTTTCCTCCAAATTAAAATATTCTCTTCGTCATGGAGGAGGGAAGCTCCTGTTACTGGAGAAGTAATCAAACCTCACAAGCTGAAACTTGCAGGAATCACTAGGGACCTCATCAAAATTAGAAACAGAAAGCCACAGCTGAGAGAGGATATTTTGACCAGCCAAGGTGTGAAGAGATTTCTCTGGAATGTCTAGTTCCCTACAATATATTCAAAGAGCTCTAAGAATACAGCTGCCATGTATCATCATCCATTTTAGTGATGCTGCTGATTTTCAGTCATACCTGCTCCTGTAAGTGACTCCTCACCCAAATAAAATGAGTTGGTTAACCAAGTTGGATGTGGGTACAATTATTACACTGGTCTGTTGTGAGTTCCCTTTCTAGATTTAATAGATGTATGCATTGTGTGTCTTCCAATAAAAAGTCTCTCGTGCCACACCTTCGCCTCAACAACCACCACATCCCAACTTCTCCCATCAGAATTATGCTTTCTCCATTCACACACTTGTCTCGAGGTCATTTGCCTCACACAAAGCACAAACTAATAAAGTTTTCTGATGTCAAGTCCTGTTGTTTCTAATTGTCTCCTTTGCCTGTTAATCATCATTCTCTTATCATCCCCTCTGCTATTGCTTCCAAAGGAAACACTTCTCTTTGGCCACAGGAGCTGTCTGTTCCTTCCCTATGTCCTAACATATTTTCTGTTGCTGTGTTAAAACAGCATAACCAATAGCAACATGGGGAGCAAAGGGTGCGTTGCAGATTACACTTCAACTCCCAGTCCATCACTGAAGGAACGTAGGGCAGGAACTCAAGGGAAGAACCTGAAGACAAAACCTCAGAGGAACACTGCTTACAGGCTCACTCTCTGACTAATGCTTGGCAAGTTTGCTTATGCAGCCCAGACTGGTATGCCTGTGGCTCGTGTTACTCACATTGGTCTGGGTCCTTCCTTCTGTGTCAGTCATGGCCACAGGCCATTCTAATCTGGGTATTCTCTTAGTGGAGCTTTCCTCTTCCCGGGATACCCTAGGTTGTGTCAGGGTGACAAAAGAAACTAACGGGCACACGATGCATGGTTCCTCCCCTGTCATGTGGCTCTCTTGTTTAACAACATGTCTTGATTCCTACCCCAGGAAGGACTATCATTGTTATTAAAATGGTATTTTATGACCTTCTTAAATCTACACCAATCTATACCTTTGGCCCAGTAACTGGCTTTCTACCCATGTTCCAGTCCCATCAAGTTAATCATACTTTTATAATAATTAACCTTAACTTTAATACCTGCCTTTGCACCTTTTTCACGATTGTCATTCCTCTTCAACCCCATACCCAGCTCCTAGGCAGCCTTCAAGGCCCCATTCACTTTTAGTATCTGTAGAGAGAAATAAGCCTTTTTTTTTCCTCTTAAACATGGCTAAATGCCTTATGTGATGGTATATCTGGATTATGTGATGGTATATCTGGACTGCTGCCACATCCCTTAGCTGGATTGAAGCATGCTTGTGTCTCTCCTTCACTGGACTGTAAATTCTTTCAAGCCAAAGTCATGTTTGCTGATCCATGTTTCTAATTACCACTAATAATGCCTAGTCATAAACATTTGAAGTCATGCATGAGTGATTTAAATTACCACCAATTGTCACACAGGGAGATAAGTCAGCTGTATTATCCTGAGCTCTTTCCTACCTTATATTCTTGGGCTTCATCCCCTACTACCACTACAGTAACATACAACTAAAATTACCAACACAGGTCTAATTTCAAAACCAGCTTTAAATAGCTTGCATTTTTTAAATAAGGGAATACTAGCTCTAAAAAAAATATCTTTCAGACTCTCTTTCAAACTTCTAAAAGTCTTTCAATAGCAAACAAACCTCTCACGTCAACATTAAAGGTATAAAGCTGAAGTTCAAATGGTTTGGAATTTAACACATTAGCACAAATTAATCTTAGTACTAAAGAAAATTATATCAAATTCCACTTGATCTGATAAACCGAAAGTCAGAGAGGCAATGTGTCTCTGAAGAAATATTATATGTACCCCCAAATCCATTTCTTTGTCATGCAATGAATGAAATATATGCTCACAATTTTATATTTCCAAGCATTTTCTAAAAATTTTTAAATATATTCTCAATTTCTCTAATGTCAAAATGCTCTTTTAATGTCTAATTTTCTTATGCTCTTACTCTATTTTTCAAAAGTTAATACTAAATAAGCTAAATCATTACAGCTAAATCAGAGTTCTCAACTGTGTCCAGTTATAGGTGGGACAATTTTTGCTTCTGTCTTAAGTTCTTCAGTGAGTCCTCAGATCCATTAGATTTAAACATGAAGAATCCTAGAAATCTGGAATTTAATGTCCTCCTGTAATGTCCTCTTGCTACTCCTTTTGTATATGCTACCTGCCTTCATTCTCCTGCCCCCAACAATTTGATTTTTTTAAATACTTCTGTGCCAGTTTCTTTTCTGTTGCTGTGATGAGACGTCATGATCAAGGGAACATACAGAAAAGGTTTATTAGAACTTACAATTTCAAAGGGCTAGAGTGAATCAGAAGTAACAACAGGTGGCAGGCAGCAGGAGCAGCCACTGAAAATTCACCTCTCAGAGCTGCAAGCAGGAGCTAAAGAGCATACTTTGAATGACATAAGTATTTTGACACCTCAAAGACCAACCCCCCAGTGATAGTCCTCCTCCAATCAGGCCACACCCTCTAACACTTCCCAAATGGTTCTACCAACTAGAGACCAAATATTAAAATATATGACCTCATGTAGACCATCGTTCTCATTCAAACACATCATCCATGTTCAGAGTTACCTAAATTGATGACATTGTATTTATTATCCTTTTTGTAACAGTTAACTTAGTTCAATTTGGTAAGAATTTACTAAATGCTGAAAACATGCTTGGCATAGAGTGACTTCAGTATTTTGTTGTATATGTATATAATGTATGTATGTATGTATGTATGTATGTATGTATGTATGTATATGCATAAAACATTTCACAGAATATACATATTTCCTCAGTGATTTCCAAACCTTAGCTTGGGATTCATGACTTCTTGGAAAGAGCTGTTATGTATAAGTTGTTCAGAGAACCAAAAGCAACCTATAAAACATAAAAACAATGTGAAATAACATGCTATTTAATACCTTCTAATCACCCTACTTTTCTCATCTATAAAGTTTCTGTAATGGGGGTTAGCATAGAAAATTAATAGCAGAACTACAAGTTTACACATTCATTAAAGGAGAGACTAGAAACAAATTACTGAAATGTTGTCTTTATTCTCATCAGTCCTCTTCCAAAAAACATACATGAGAATGTTTTAGGATTAAATGGGGAGAAAAATAAAATCCTAAATGCATTTCATGACCACAGTAAGTGTTAGTTCTTTTCTTCATCACATGATTTGTATCTTAATTCAGAGGACACACACACACAAATAATCATGCCACATCAGAAGATTCAATCACATATATATATATGTGTGTGTGTGTGTGTGTGTGTGTGTGTGTGTGTGTGTGTGTGTGTAAAACATGATGAGCTGACTAGTTTTTATTTCAACTTGGCACAAACTTGATTATCTTGGAGAGAAACTTAATTGAGAAAATGCTTCCATAGGATGGGCTTAGGGACATTTTATTGAAAAATCATTGGTTTTGGTAGGCCCAGTCTATGGTGGCAAAGTGGGAGTATCACCCCTGGGCTGGTGGGCCTGAGTTGTATAAGAAAACAGACTGAACAAGCCATGAGAAGTAAGCCTGAAAGCAGCTCCCCTCCATAGCCTCTTTTACAGCTCCTGACTCCGGGTTCTGGCTCTGAGTTCCTGCCCTAACTTTCCCGAATGATGGACTATGAATTGAAATAAATTACTTTCTGCTGAGTTGTTTTTCACCACGGTGTTTCATCACAGCAATAGCAAATGATGTCGAATTCTATTGCTGCTGCTGGAATCTACTGGAAGACAAGGCTTCACTAACGTGTGGATGACAGCATCTTGCTTCCCACCAAATAAACCAGTGCAGTGACTGCTGCTTTTATCTGGCCCTAAAGAGCTTAGATGTTTGAATCAGAGCTTAGCCTGAATTTCCCTAGTTATAGTAGCTACACATAGATGATCTGTAAACTTGAGTGCTTTTCTGATGACAATTGAAGGGAGCAGCTTCACAGAACAGTAAAATTCTGTGCCACTGAATTTGAATTGTAAAATTCCCTCCAATGTGCCCTCTTGAAGCTCGGGTCTCTGCAGATGGAAGTAAAATGAGTTTCTTAATTTACAGTCAGTATTATGATGCACCAGGCAACCATAGCTCTCAGGTGAGGAAAGCAGAAACTTGACACAGCAATTTAGGGTTTTTATGGTTAGTATCATTTTCTTGTTAATGGGTCCATGGACAATCATAATATTGGGCTATAAAAGTCCGTGTTAACTTTACTCACTCATTCCCAAATTTTCACCCTCAATTTTTTTTCCGTATTCAAACAATCACTGACTGTCTCAGCTGCAGAGGACTTTGGAGATTACTGAATCCAGGAAAAGCAAAGTGACTGATTACAGAGAGAATTTTGACCACAGACAGGATTTAGTTTCCACTAATAAATGTTTCTTTCTCTTATTTTTTCTTATTTCAAGTGTGTGTGTGTGTGTGTGTGTGTGTGTGTGTGTGTGTGTGTGTGGCGCTGGCTAGCTTGGAACTCTTTGTGTACACCGGGTTGTCAGAGATCTGCCTGCCCCTGCATCCAAAGTGCTTGGATAAAAGATGTGTGCTACCATGCTTGGCTTCTTTTTCATTTCTCAGCAGACGACTTAGAGATAATAAATTGCCCACATTTTCAGTGAATGTTTATACATGCATACTTGCAGATCTAGCCCAATAGGGATGTTTGAAAGGCCCAAATTAAACCAAATTAACCCAGATGAAACATTATTATGGGACTTATCACCACAGATATATTTCTGTTTTTTTTTAAGCCTTGCATAGTCATATAGTCTTTCTTGTCTGTGAGTCAAGCTGCCTTAAACAGTCTTATCATGTGTTTGGTGGATATAAGAACTCATTTAGAATGAGTATCTGCAGGAGCTAACCTCGAGATCATAATTTATAAATACATTTTAAGTTGCCAAACAGTTTTCTACAATGACTGAACTAATGTAAATAGTTTTCTGCATTCCTGCAATATATAAGTTCTGGGCACTCCACATTCTCACCAATACTTAGCAAAATGTTTTCAATTGGTATGAATTTGGACTATTTGGGACACGTGGATAAATGTGCAGCTTTCACAGTCCTAGTACCTAGACCTTCATGTTCAGAACATAGACATTTCATTTCATTTATTTAGAGGTGTGTGTGTGTGTGTGTGAGAGAGAGAGAGAGAGAGAGAGAGAGAGAGAGAGAGAGAGAGAGAGAGAGAGAGAGAGAACTGTAGAAGTCACAGGACAACCTATGGGGGTTGATTCAATCCTTGTACTGTACGATTCAATCCCACTAGAGATTGGACTGAGGCCATCAAGCTTCCAAGGATCTTTGCCCACTCAACCATCTCACTGGCCCCACCTAAACACTGATATCATTTTTTCAAACCCAAGGTTTGAGTCATAAAGGACTCATTAATCTAGTCCAAGTTCTCAAAAAAGTAGTTCCAGGAAGTTCAACTGGCTAGCCTGCCATCATGTAAGAAGTAACACATTTAAAAGGAAAGCTCAGACTGACCTTCCTGGCCATCTTTTCTTGCAGCCAATGACAAACATCCTCTATGCCATCCCAACTACAGACTCAGTGTTAAATCCCCCTTAGGTAACTTTACAAAGGAGACTGCGGCCACCAATTGATATCGAAGTCCTTGTCTGTGTCACAACACTCAAATACCAAAGAAAAGGTGTGGTTTCAGACACACACTGCAAAGGAGGGAAAATCCACAGTGACATTAACAGAAATCATCAGTCACCTTCCTTGCTAATGCTGGGAATTGATTGTTAACCGGTTGTGTGAAAGAAAGCTTGGTGGAAATACATGCTCACTCCTGGAGAGGTATTACTGTTTCCTTAAGGTCTCACAAAACTCTGCTTCAAGCCAGGCAGGAGCATAAACAGAATCTTGTGTGCATGAAATAGGACCCCACTTGCTTTAGGTAAATGCCGTTCAAATGAGTAAAAAGCAGCTTGGTCACTGTGAGGTTCTACCTGATCTTTCTTTCTATTTCTTTATATGTAAAGCTAGGAGCTGGAAAGTGGTTTTTGACGAGGCCTCTCCAGTTTTGCATTTCTGTAGAGGCTTTAAATATAAACATAATTTATATGATATCAGGAAATATAAAACAATACTAGTATTTGTTTATGTCTATCTGCTTTGGGAAGCAGACTTAAGTGCATGCTTTCTGATTGATAAACAGGAATATCTATTAATTGGTCACAGGTATGAGCTTGATCTTACTATTGTTTGTGAATCAATCATGCTTCCTTGTCTCTCCTTTCCTGTCCCTTAAAGGTATTTGATTAAACAAATTTATGTTTGGTATTTCACACATGCAAATTATTTTCTTACAGAATTATCCTATATCATGGTGATATATATGCTCCTGGTTTATCTGAGAAATATGGGATCAATTATTATGCTATACAAAAGCAGAAATCTGAAAGTAATGAATCTCAAGTGAATAATATAAAATTATATTTATAGAGTCTAAAGTGAAATTAACATTAGTCATTTTTTGAACCAAATGATCTGAAGCATATTTCTTTTCCCAGAAATGATCATCTTGAGGAGTAGCATAAAAACGCAAAGGGAACTTTTGGGGTTGGTTATACCTAAGAGAAAAGTGTAGGGCAAAAATTACTACTGAGTGGTTTGAGTTCTGATTTGTTTTGACTGAGTGGGAATTAGAGATGAGACATTCAACACTTCACTTAGAAATCACCTTTTCCCCTTGTCATTTCAGGATTCATGCGTTTTTTAATTAGAAATTGATCAAAGCCTAATAAAGCCTGAAGAGTGATAACAGTAAAAATTCCTCTCCCAAGAGCCAAATTCAACCTCTGAGTTTTCTTTCATTGGACTCACTTCATTGCCCCACTCCATGTCTGAACAGAGGATGGGTGAGTGAATTCCAGTTAATATTCTTTGCATTGTTTCTTACTAATTCTTAATTGCTAGGAACAGTTCTGAAAAGTGAGTCAGAGTAACTGAAGAAATATAAATAATAGACAGCACAAAATGAATAAAGATATACTTGAAGAAGCGTGGAGATGTTTAGAGAGATGAAAGATCTAAGGAGATTTGGATGTAAACACTTTAGGTGAGGCCAACAGAAGCTTTGACTGATGTTCACTCAAGCCAAACTACCCAACTCTTCCCAAAAGAACACATAAGTGTTTTAGGAGCCACAGGCAGACAGAGTGAGCTAATAAAAGTAGAAAAACCAGTAGTGCAAGAAAAAGAAAGCTGCCCAGAACAGTTATAGTTCCAGCAGTGTGGTTGAGGGTACTCACTGTGTCTTCCTTGGAGTCAGGCTTTGGATGTGTCTGTGTTGGATGGAAATTTTGTATAGTTCAAGCATATGGACTGATGAACAAAGATTCCTTGGCAATGAATAAGCAGGTGTTTTTCTATTCTCTTCCGGGAAACTAAAACCACAGAACATATGAAAAGATCCCACCTAGGAGTGAAGCTGAGATCAGTTAACAAGGCAATTAATACGAAGTATTCAGAGACAGCCGACAGTAGCACTTTACTAAAGTAAGGGAGGAGGCACATCCTATATCAGAGTCATAGTCAGGGCCCAAGACGGATGCTTCATGAGTAGAACCTGGGCGTAGGAGCCAGCAGGCAAAAGTGAGGTCATAATTAGGTGTCATACTGAAAACTTTAAAAGTCCCATCGATTTATCTATGTTCACTGAAATCTTATTAGTTCTTGCTGTTGACTGTCAATACTAAACAGGCAGTCCAGACTCAGGACCCTGCAAGTATCTTCCCACCTGCTATTCCTAGGGTATCCTGCCTTGACAGAATGTCACAGGAGGTTGGCAACAAGAGTAGCACTTCATAATCTCCCAGAGTTAATGTTGGAGTTATACACCAGGTACAGACACAGTAGATGTCTTTTCAATGTGCACTTGAATGGCCAGCCCCTGTACAGGCATCCCTCTGATCCTTGCTAGTTCCACCTTTCCACCTGTCCTGTTAGATTACTGATACTACAAGGGAAAAATTATCATCCAATTTAAGTATAAGGCACAGATATGAGATCAGGCTTTAATCTAAACATCCGGAATGTCGTTCAAGCCACACACTGAATCCAAGGCCGAGGGTGAATACTCTGCTGCCTCCAGACTTAGAACACACCCATAATGATGACAATGACACCCTGTGAAGTCATGGATGCCTCGTCTCCATTATGAAGATATCAAAGCATACCCAGGCCTGAGGGTATCTCCCAGTCTGGTATATTCAAGCTCTCTCCCATTCAGCTCATGCACATGTGTCCTCAGGGGCACTTTGCAGGAGGGCCAGGAGGTTTAACTCAAATTTCCTTCCTGGGAATACCCTAGATCCAGTCTTCCTTTTCTTCAGCCCTGGGAGGAAGTAAGTAGGGAGTGATAGTACTTCCTCACCCTAAATGTCCAAGTCTTCAATGCTGCAATCATCATTTCATCTACTTGTATAGGATGGTTTCTTTGTCACTCAGTCTGAGAGGTTCCATCTATTACCCCTCAGGCCTGTGCACAAAAGTAACTCAAAACTCTGAGTTCCATCGTCATTAAACTGCTAGTTTGAAGTGGGATGTGGTTCCATAGCAGAGCACTTGTCTAGCATGTCATAGCCTGTATTAGACCCACAACAAGATAAAAATATGTCAATAAATACAAATAAAGCCTAAAATAAATGAGGGGCACTTTTCCAAGAGCACTACATTCATGAATCTCACGGAGTCATGCATCTGTCTGCCCTTGGTGAAATTCCTTCCTGGATGACTGAGTAGATAAAAAAAAGCCCTGCGTTGTCCTGCACAGTGCCAAGCCTAGAGACCTCAGGCACTGACAGCTGTGCACATCCCAGGGTTGCTTCATTAGCCTGGACCCAGGCTCAGGAAGAGTGAGACGAAGAACTGCAGAGGGAAATAATCTGATGCAATTCCTGGACTTGGAAGGTGCACGCCCAGGAATGTTGCCTGTACTCAGAACTGAACACAAGCACACATCACACAGTCAAACTACAATGAAATTCATGTAACACAAAGCTCAACTCAAAACAGTGAGGAGAGACGGCAGGAACAGCTTCCGGTTACATCAAAGAATGCTTGCACTAGAGGAGGGCTCATGAGCACATGGGTAAAGATTGCTGTTTCCAAGTAGAGAGACACTCCCCCAAGAATTCCAACAGGATGCCCTTTAAAATGGGGGATGTCCTTCTGTATATATGTTTCTCTTATTGGTCTGTGAATAAAACACTGATTTGTCAATACCAGGCAGGAAGCATAGGCAAGGCCACCAGACCAGGAGAAGGCTGGGGAGAGTGTAGCATCTGTGCTATGACTAAGTCCGAGTATTGAGCAAAAGCCTGGAGATTTAGTTAAAAGCAGAGACATCCAGCCACTTGCACTATGTGAGTCTTTCCATCTTTATTCGTCTGCCTTATTCCAGGGAGAGCAGCCTTGTCTACACTTACAGCACAGTGGAAAAAACCCAGATGTAAGAACTCCTGGAAGAAGAGCTTGTGTTTTCCCAGGTGTAGTGGGGTGAGGCTGAGGCTGAGGCTGTAAGCCAGGACTAGAAAACAGGATGTACCTGTGGCTATTGGCTGACAAGCAACTCACAGAGACCCCATGGGGGCTGGGACCCAACAGGAGAGCAAGGCAAAGGGAGGCCACAAAGAAAGGCCATGCTACAAAGGTGTAACATGCCAGATTACGAGTAAACCACAGCCTCGTGGCAATACATAGATTAATAGAAATGGGTTAATAATTAAGACTGAGCTAGCCAATAAGAAGCCCTAGACATTGGCTAACAGTTTAGTGATTAATATAGCGTCTGCATGTTTATTTGGGGCAAAGCAGCTGTGGGACCAGGTGGGACAGAAACTCTGTTTACACCTTGCAGCTTTTCCTACCTGTTCTGGCAAGCTCCTGTGACAGATGCCACAGAGAGTTAAGGGAAACAAAAGAGCTTCACCTTCCAGCAGTCTAAGGACTGCAGCTCTAGACCAGAGGCAGGCTGTGTCAACATGGTTCTCTAGATGTTATTAACACTTCACGGTGCCATTTATTGCATGTAGGGACAGGGGACAAGAGTGACTGAAACTTTGTTTGACCCTGGGTCTTTACATCATTAAATTTTAATCTTGAGTTATAATAAGGTTCCATGCCACAGGGCTTGCCTAGCATTCCAGAGGCCCTAGGTTTGGCCTCTGGATAGGTAAGTGATATATCGTTAAATAAATGAATTACCACCGAATAAATAAATGAGAAAGATTTGACTGGACGAATAAAAATACCTATGAGCATTTTGCTACGCTTCATGGACTCATGGGAGTATCGATCCCCCTCCTATCTTTTTCTCAGCTAAGCTTCCTCCCAAATAACTAAGGGAAAAGTTGACTGGCCACATTTTCCCTCAATATGCCAAACCCCACTGCCCAGGCACAATGGAAGGTTATCAGTGCTAAGAGAGGTTTCATTAGCACTGTATTGATCTCAGTGCCGCTTTGTCTCAAGAAATAAGGTAAGCATAATAAAGACACACACACACACGTTTCTGAAAACACATGAACTCACATATGTGCACATGCATGCCACACACACTAAATCAAATATAAACAACTTAAATATATGAATATAAGAAGTAGAGGGAAAGGGAGAGTGCTGGAAAGGTGTTTCCTGTCGCATCAATAACTGTGCTCACCCTGGGGTGGACCCAAGAGCACAATGGGAAGATTACTGGTGAGAAGAGCTTCAGTCCCTCAGGAAGTCCAGTCAGTCAGTCCAGACTCCCGAAGAGTCTCCCTGATGCACTGGCTGCTAACCATAAGAGATGTCACCAGCATGGGTGTGAGGGTAAAGGTTCCACTTGTACTAGTCTGAGACCTGGAGGGCTGGAAGAGATACAGAGTGGGTGTGTCCACCCTGGTGTGCAGAGAGTACAATCTCCATCGCCGTGTAACACTTCAAGTGCTTCGTTATTCTGACACCCTGCCGATCCTCTAGCTCCATGTACATCACACTGAGAGCCGATTAAGCCATCACTGTGGTGATATTGTTGTGGGGTTGTTTTTTGTGGTCTAACAAATAAAGCTTGCCTGGAGGTCAGAGTGCAGAGCTAGCCACACTAGTTAGCCATAGACATCAGGCAGTGGTAGCACACACCTTTAATCCCACTACTTGGGAGTCAAAGGCCTTTAATTCCAGCACTAGGTAGGTGAAGACAGGAGTGAGATGGCTGGGCAGAGAGAGTAGTATAAGGTGAGAGGAGACTTGAGCTCATTGCATTCAGTCTGAGGAGCAGTCAATCTGGGGATGCAGTCTGAGGACAGGATCACCCCTTTGGTCTGAGCACTGGTAGAGGTAAGAACTCTAGTGGCTGGACACTCTGCTTCTCTGATCCTTCAGCTTTCAAACTCTGATAGCTGACTCTGAGTTTTTATTATTAAGACCAAAGAGAATCCGTGCTACACATCACCCATGAATTTGGGGTCATGTCCAACCTACAACACTACACAAACTTCTCTACCTACTCTTGCTCCTGAATTCTAGCCCATCATAGCAGACACTGAACTGCCCTTGGGCCAACACTGCTACTGTTACCATGGCAGTAACCAGTATATCTGGTCACAGAGACCTGACCTCTCTTCAGTCTGAAGATCTCAAAGGGTGTGCAGGAATGGTCCACCGTAACTTCAAGCTATCTCCTGCCCAAGTTCACTCAGAGGTACTTGGGGGAATAGGGGATGTCTTGTCTCTGAGGCATTTCCCTGGGTATCAGCTCACAGCCAGACCCCCTTCCCTCAGCGGTGACCTTCAGACACGGGAGCAGGAAGACAGATAGCAATATGTCTTCTTCAGTTTAAATGTTGGGCCCTTGCACAAGTATCCACTGAAATGCTTTGCTTTGAGGAAGTTTCAGTACAAAGAAACTGAAAACTGTCTTCCCTCCTGTCCTCTTACTGCCCTTACACTATAGTACATAAGCTTGAGTTGCCTGCCTTGAGTGCCTGCCTACTGTACCAGAAGCCATGGGTTTTACACTACTAAAAAATAGATGATGACTCAATAGAAGAGTGTGAATAAAGACTAAAAGGAATGAGAAACTTTGGCCATGGGCAGCTATATCACAGGAAGTTCACAGATTTAGTACCTATTCTTCCTTGCCCTGTCCTCACCCCAGCTACCTCTCAAATAGCACAAATGAATGAAGAGATGCCCATACCATCCTGAGGAATGCCACTTTCCTGGTCCTCAGGCAGTTGAAGGTTATGCAAGAGTGAATGGTTTTGTTTTTCCCCACTGAGCTAGGGACCATTGGCAAGTTTGCACTTAACCTGGACTGGACTTACCACCTCTCAGCTGCCAGTATACTATTTTATTTTATTTGCAAAGATGTGGGAGGTGATACATGGCCCAACCTAGCACTGGGAGAGAGCTGGCAAGTGCTGGCCACAGGGCCACCTTGTGTTCTCTGTAGTTACTCAAACTCAGGGATGGGCCAGCTCTTTGATAAGGCCTATAATTGTTGGCGGAAGCTGTCTTGCTCCATCCTTAGAGACAGGAAATCGCCCTTATGCTCTGGGGTATGAAGGGCGGCGGTTAAGGGGTACAGAGTGTGTGTTTGCATTCAGAAACTTTTCACCTATGTGGGATTTCTGCACGGTGATAAATATCATTTAAGATATATTAAAGCTTGCCTGAGGATTCAGAAAGCAAAGTCAGCCACACACCATTAATCCCAGCAGCCAGAAGCTAGGTGGTGGTGGTACACACCTTTAATCCTAAGAGATAGATAGGTCTCTGTGAGTCCAATTTCACCCTGATCTACACAAAAAATGAATCAATCTAAAAGAGAATTATAACTCATGCCTTAATCCCAACATTAGGGAAGGATGTAAAACAGGTACAAGTTTTCAGAGAGGATTCATTCTCCAGCCACACTGAGGAGAGGTTACAGTTTGAGACCTGGTGAAGAGCTCCTGGACCCATTCAGCCTGAGACAGAGGTAACAAGCTAGTGGCAACTGTTTTGATTTTCTGATATTCAGCTCGAATCTTGAATCCCAATATCAGTCTTGGGCCATTCCTTTATTTGTATTATACTCCTGTATAGAGGGTGGCTATTGGGTAGGCTGCTTCTATTCTGGTTTAGAGCTCTGAGTTTCTGGCTATGTCATGTTCTGCAACCACAATTTGCATGTAGAAAAGAATTAGTGATGGTAAGCAGCCTAGGGGAAGTCGTGATAGTACATGCTCAATCATGGGGCAATGTCACTAGCAGATGAGTCTTGAAATGCCTTGGATGTTTGTTTTAGGGAAGGTGATGGAGAACAGGTCTATGAGAGTCAATGCAGGCCTGAGAAGTATAGTATCCAGTAAGAACCATGCTTGTCCTCCTCTGGGACACATGGGCATAAGGACCTGTGGATACCACTTGGCAACCTTGTAAAGTTGGAGCACATAATGGAAAGACCGGGCATTTTTTGCAGATAGAAGGACAGCCACTTTTATGTCCTGAGCCTGGCCATGTTCTGTCTGTGCCTAGCACTCATCATGGTGCAGTAGACACATTTGTATTATTTCAAGAATAGAACAAGAGAAAAAGAACAAGAAGAAAGAGTTTCTGCTTTGGTGGCCAAATATGTCCACAAAGATGACTGCAGACTGGGAAAGTGTGAGGTTTGTAGGTTAGTATTGTCCTTCAGTAGGCAGTGCTGTGGACCTGTCAATTACACAGACTAAAAGCAGGCTGGAGTGCAGCCAGTGATGGTGCCTCGGGGTCTGCTCTGGAACCTTCTGTTGAATGGCATCATTGTTATTATTTAACAGACTGAGAACTTAAATAGCAAGACAAACAGCTGGAAAAATCTGACACAAATACCCCAACTGTTCCCCTCCTAAAACATTATATTTGGCAGGACCACACAGGAAGGAAACATTGGTGGATTTCTGGGCTCTTTTCTTGTGGTTCAATCATGGAACGAACAAATGGCCCAACTATAACGGCATTACCTGGTGAGCAAGAGGCTAATGGGAGTGTCAAGCTGTCTTTGAGTAGGCAGTCTTGTGATTTCAGACCCCACCTGACAGAAACAAACAGTTTGGAGGTTCTGGAGAGAAAGTACTTCAGTGGCCTTTCACTTCCTATTAATTCTTCTGTGTCCTAAAGTTGCCTTGAATCTCCCCAATGTTAGCTTTACTTGGACAGACAAAGGATGGTAAAGCTACCACAGAGAATAAAGACCTGCTAAGCTGGTGAGGAGGCTAGAGGACAGGCATGTGAGGTACATTATTGATGTGATAGCCACCTTGCAGATATGTAACTGAGGGTGCACACACACACAAGCTATATCAGAGGTGCCCAAGTCATGGTAAAGACACATGAGCACTGTGGCAGATGGTAAGCCATGGTATAGACCACGGGTCCATGCTATAGGCAGTGAACCACAATAAAGGATATAAGCCATGTCCTAGATATTTGAGCCACCATACACACAGTGAGCCATGTTGACGGCTGATGTTCTGTATCATAGAGGGGTAAGCCACAGTGCAGATGTAGGAGCCTCAGAGCAAACATTTGAGCTGCCACAGCTCCAATCACTTCCTGTACCTGACCAGAAGGTCCCTGACCTCTAACTCTCAAGGGTGTGCTGGGTCTCCCCCTAGACTAGGAGCCAACATTCACACTGCCTCATTGTTTCTGGTACTCTGGCCATGGCTCTCCCATGACTGCCATGAAATGTGGTGAAAAGTCCTGTGTCACAGGCCCTCTTAAAAATACTGAGGAACCAGGATGGACTCAGAACAGGCCTCTTTGGAGCCAAGTCACCTGAGAAAAACCAAGGAATCAGGAATCTTCATGTGAAGGATCTAATGGGGACACTGGGGCTACCACATAGGACCCAGATGCTCAAGGGCTCAGCAGATAGTTCATGTGGATCAGAAATGGCTCCTGGCATGACCACCTTTCAGGGGAGGGCACACAGTCAATCACACCAAGGAGCTGTCTCCGAGACCGTGAGCATTGGCAGCAGTGTTCTAGGGATGCTGATGGTCCCCAGTCTCTTCAGGAAATAGTTTTATTTCTACTAATCCATAAAGTGGTCAGATGTGGCATGTATAAATGCAAAAGAAAGCAGTAGTACTCGATAATGAGTGTACTCTGCTGGCCAAGAGTGGAGCATGTGCTCATGTGCACATATTGCTTTCTTGTGCCTCAGAGTAGGTTTCACTGGAATGAGAGCAAACACCTTCAGGGAGCTGGGACCACCTTTGTCACTGGGTTTAAAAGGAAGCAGGGTTACTCCATTGTGCTGATTTTCCCTAGAGAGACATGACTGAACATTCTCTCCTTCTGTTTGTTTGGCATAAAGTACCTGTGGAAGCCGAGAATCTAGAAAGGAGACGTGAGTGGGAATTGTTTCAAAGGAGAGGTAATAGTACAACACAGGTAAAAGGAGAGTGCACGGGGACACTGGGAAGGGAAGGGTCAAACAGAGAGGAAGAGCAGGAGGTGGAGTGGGGAGGTGACAATGTGGGTGTAGAGGATGAAGAGTGACCAAGAAAATGGGAGTAGAAGAAGCCACATGCAAGCTTGACATCTTGTAATCCAAATAAAAAAGTGCAAAAGAGGCTGAAGATAGTTACTAGGAATGGCTGGAGAGTGTGGTTCCTAAGAGCAGTGGGTTTTCTAGTCCCTGTGTGAAATTAGGGAGGTTTCAAAGGCTCTATACAAAAAGAAAAGAAAAGAACAGAAAAGAAAAGAAAAGAAAAGAAAAGAAAAGAAAAGAAATTCAGGCTCTTGCCAATCCTCTTGGCTGCCCACAAGAATGAGAAGATACAGCCACTGTAAAAACACAATGCACCTTGCTTGTAAGGTAGAGAGAAAGCAAGCTAGACCAGTGCTGGACTCTCCTTCCCTGCTGCTTACCATTCAGAGTACTAGACAGCTCAGGAAACATTGTGGAAGAGGGGCCGGGAAGTTTGTAAGAGCCTGAAGATGGGGTGAAGGGCTGGGCAATGGCATCTTCCAACCTGATGAAACCGTGCAATCACAGCAACTGTGATGACCTGCACTAGGCATGCACGAGACTGACCTGAGGACAGTAAGTCATGGAAGGAGGTGCTCACAGTGCCCTCCTCTTTCATGTTATTGATAGATTCTGAGAGGAGGGAATCACGGTCTTTAGTTGTTTGCCAACTAGTCTCCAAAGGGTATCCTCAAACCTATAGTCACACCGATTGGATTGGCACATACTGAAAGGTTCAGGCAGATGCTTAGGCAACTCAAGGGGCCCTGTGTTGCGTGGTCACATCACGGCTACATCACTCATCACAGGGCTGTGTAGGGACTCTGCACATGTGCGAGCTCCCCCTTTTAAGCCTGTGCCCTCATCCCTCCTCTCTCTCTCCTCTCTCTGTTTCCAGTGGTCGATCACTAACTCTCATCTCTTCTCTCCCTTCTCTTTACTCTCTCTTTCCTCCTCCCTGCTCTCTCTCTCTCTCTCTCTCTCTCTCTCTCTCTCTCTCTCTCTCTCTCTCTCTCTCTCCCTCTCCTCCCTCCTCCCTCCCTCCCTCTCCCCCTTCTGTGTCTCTTTTGTCTTTCCAACTCCCACTCTCGCTCTCCCTCCCCCACCTGTAATAAACTATGGTTAATGCGTCTCTTGTTCTCACATCTCATCTCTTGCACCTTTCTTAAACTTTTACAAAATATCAACACATACCATACAATACCACTCATTCATGGAATCCCAAGCATAGCACCAACTGCCACCTGGGGGAAACAGTGGCTGAGACGGAATAGAGGAAAGATTGATCAATGAGTAGTATATATCCATTAAATGTGGCAAATGACCTCTGGTGTTCTATTACACAGTGGGGTGAATATAAATAAAAATACACTACATATTTCACAAGGCTGGATGAAAAGATCCAGCATATTTTCACACATGTGCAGGGATAGATACTTGTCTCTTGGTTTGCATTTTACACAATGAATGTGTTTAGAAAAATATCACATAGTGCTCCTCAAACGAATTTGTGTCTCAACTTTAAAAAAATGTACATGTATTTTTAAAGACTTTGCTTTTATTTTCATTTGCATGTATGTGTGTTACAGCAGGCTTTCTTTAACCAGCTCCCAAATCATGACATTCATATCAGTTATGAATTCTCAGCCTCAGCTTAGGCTCATTTCTTGCTAGCTCTTATAACTTAACCTGTTTCTCTTGATTTATGTTTTGCCTTGTGCTTTCTACCTTTTCTTTCTGTATTTCTGTGCTATTTTTCCTGCTTCTTCTGTGTCTGTCTGGCTGATGGCTGCCTAATTGTCTGGCCCTGGGTGTCTCATTCTTTTCTCCATTTTCTCTCCAGCCTAGATTTCTCCTCCTACTTATTCTATCTGCCCACCAGCCATGCCTCTCTCTCTCTCCTGCCTAGTGATCCGCCTTTCAGCTTTTATTACACCAATCAGGTACCTCAGGCAGGCAAGGTGAAACAAATGCAACACATCTTTTCATAATTAAACAAATAAACAAATGTAACTACACATCTTTTTCTAGTTAAAATAATATTCCACAACAGTGATGTGTGTGTGTGTGTGTATGTGTGTGTGAGCGAGAGAGAGAGAGAGAGAGAGAGAGAGAGAGAGAGAGAGAGAGAGAGAGAGAGAGAGAGAGAATGCATTGCAGGTATGTGTAAGTGTCCACGGAGACCAGAAGAGAACATTAGATCCCCTAGAGTTGGAGTGGCAGATGGTTGTCAGCTGCCCAAGATGAGTTCTGGGAACTAAACTCAGGTCTTCTGGAAAAGCAAATACTGTTAACTGCTGAGCCATGTCTCCAGCCCCTTAAAAATATTTTAAAAGTAAATAATTAATGGAACAAAAAATAAAGAAAACTTAAAACTCCACAACCTTATAGGAAAAAGTATTGAAAGTACATGCTAAAATATAGAGCCCAATGGTGTAACTGTGAACATACTCCAAACCATGGAACAAATGGATAGTCCTTGTAAAGCCCTTGTTCAGAGAATTGTTAATACTCTTCTAACAAGTAAATTCACTGCTTCGAATGTCTCCTGAGATTTCCACTCTGATCCAGGCTACTGCTTCTTGAGTCCAAATGTCCAAGGACTAAGAACTTTAATGACATCAAGTTCAGGGCTCTTGCACTCCACTGCTGTACCAGTGCAACTGTAGTTGTGGTGATGAGACGCCTCCACAGACTACAAGTTCAGGTCAGCTCAGCACTCCAGAGCTCTGTAGCCCAGGCAACTCCTCTAACCTCCATGGACTTCATTATCTTTGCTTGCAATGTGAGAAACTTGCCCTCAGATGACCTCCAGGTCTCCTTCAGTCTTTGAAAATTCCTGAATCTATATGCTGCTTTAATGAGCTAGTCTAAAGACTACTTTCTCATGTACAATGAAAAAGGTACTGGACTATAAGCAATGGGAGTGGGGCAAAAAACACAGGCCCATAAAACAAAGTAAATCCTTCTATATTCATCTTAAATACCAAACCTTCTCAACTTGCCTGTTACCTTACAGGCTCATAAACCCATACAGATTTATCTGAGAACAGACTCCTGTGTCTCCAAATCATTCTGTTTTACTGACTGAAGAAAGAAATGCCAAAGTCTCCTCTTTCCAGTCTACTTTGAAAGCCATTAAGCAATGATCTATGAGACAGAAGTTGGAACCTGACTGAACCATTAACTCATCAGTATGGATTACTAAATTACCTTGACCAAGATATTTAATTTCTCTAACTCCCGATTTTATATCTATAAAATAATATTTTGGAAAAGATTAAATAAGACTATAAACCCTTGACACATATTAAGAATGCAGCAAACAGAATGTAACAGTGGCATTAAATATTCAGAAAATGATGATCACTAAAAGGGATATCTTTCAATGCAGAGATTTGTCCTTAGAGGATAAATGGCCTGGGTAACTAAACCACTGAGATTGGCCTTCTTCTGAGAAGTGGCTCTCAGTATTAGCTGCACAACACAATAGTCTAAGAATTATAAAAGCTTCCAATTCCATCCCTACTCAGAACCAATAAATATACAGATCTGGGTGGGGAGCTGTGAGGGAAAGATGAGCTATTAAGACTGTTTTCATTTTGTCTGTAACTTAAAACTTGGAGATTCCAATAGAACCTGAGAGGCTACCTCAGGAATGCCTTAAACTCACAGACCTTGGACAGTTCACTGGCTGTGATAGTTGTCACAGTAAAGAACCCGCCCACAAAGCAGTAATCTCAGTGCCAGATCTGGAATTTGGATATGTTATGGAAATCCAAGATACTTTCCATCCCACACATGCCCAGGAACATATAAATGTAGACAGGAGAGTCTACTGTCTTCTAACTCACATACAAACACATAAATCAAACCTAAGTGATGTGTGATGGCAGTACTGGTGTCATCCATCCACACTGGAAGACTTTATTACGAGTGTATTCATATAGTACCAAAAGACCTGACAATAGGCCATAAAGTAAAAAAACAAAGTTGTACTAGGTTACTCTTGGTATAAAATGTATAGACTTTTCTCAACTTGATAGAAATATCTTGTATTTGCAAAACTTGGATGTGTAAAAAAAAAATATTCCTTGACAATAGCATCTAAATAATGCAGCTTCATCAAAGTAAATCAAAAATGTCATTTAATTTGATGCAGTGATTCTGAACCTTCCTAATGTTGCTACCCTTTAATACATTTCCTCGTGTTGTAGTGACCATCCCAGTCACAAAATTATTATCTTTGTTATTTCATAATTGTAATTTTGCTATTGTCATGAATCATAATGTAAATATATGATATGCAGGATATCTGATATTTAACTCCCATAAAAGGGTTGTTTAACCCTCCAAGAAGCCACAGCCCATAGGTTCAGAACTGATAAAAACAAAGTATTTACATCGATATAAACAAAAACAAAATATTCATTATGAATAGTTTTCAACTGTGAAAATATATTATCTATAACAATTTTATGATAGTGACAAACTGTGAGAGTCTGGGGGAAGTATACCTTAAAAAGTAACGTGAAGGAGAACAGATTTATCTTTGTTCATGGTTTAACAGGATTCAGTTCATGGCCAACTGACTCCATTGTTTTAGAGCCTATAGAACGACAGGACATGCCATGGCAAAGAGGACATGCAGAATCTGTTGTCTCATGGAAGCTGAGATTCGCAGAGAAAAGGAGGTCAGGATCTCAACAAGCCTTGCAAGGTTTATGGTTAATAACCTGACCTCCTTCCATCAGACCTCACTTCTTACAGTTTCCCCCGTCTCCCAGCAATAACAAAGCCTTTAGCATCTGAGTCTTCAGAAGACAATTAAGACCTCAGCCATGAAACATACTTTGAATTAAATTTTCATCACTAAATATGTTACTATACATCAAAAAAATCCTTATGACATGTCAACTGGGGATGAAGCATTTTGAATAATTAATAAAGATGTTCACTTATAAAATACTACCAAACTTAATCCCACATAATTATTACGATGCAAATTCATTTAATTACTAAAAATGTGAACATGGAATTGAAACAGCACTGGTCAGTTCTAGCCCCAGATATTTTTCTGATTAATGATGGGGATCTAGAGAAAGTCCGTCTTTCTCTATATTCCTTTAAGGCTTTAATAATCTTTAATTTTTAACTGTGTATGTCATCATTCTTATGATCAAGAAAACCAAAAGTTCTTTTCATAGAGTAAAAAGCAGAGTAAGTTCATCTTTAGTTATGTGCTGACCTCTGACATAAGAATTTCAGTCTAGCACTCATTACTCAGTTGTAAGAAACACACTTACCTTTTAGTAAAATTAATGCCCTGTAATAGCAAAATTCCTATAACAAAGAAACCCAAATCAGCAATAGCCTTAATAATGTGTGTTCCTCTTTCCCATATCTAGGGAGGAAATGCTGTTGTTTCCCACGATTTATTCTGGCATCAATTTTCTTTTCCTCTTGTTCAACCATTTTTCTCTTGACAATTTTTCAGTTAAAGAGTCACTTAGCACAGGAATATATATATATATGATTTTGGGTCTGACCACTTGGTATTGGATAACCAACTGGAGACTCTTCCCTGGGGAAGAATATTTTTCCCCATTCTCAACATTTGCTAGTTGCCTGCTGACACAGACAATGGACATCTCACAGGGTTAGCATGTCTGCTGGTGTTACTCATGTTCAGATCTTGTTTAGGCAGCCGTGTTGTTGAGACTTCATGGATGTAGCTTCCCCGATTTTCTGGGACATGCACTCTCACAGCAGACATTTTCCTCTGGCTCTTAAAAGCGTTCTTGCCCACCTGCGGGGATGTTGCTCAAGTGTCAGTTTAGGAGTGCCATCTTAGATGGGTTGGTTGGTACTGCACGTCACATAAACACGTATTCTCTGCAATTTTATCAGTTGTTTTCTGTGGTAATCTCCATCTGTTGCAAAAAGAAGTTTATTTATTAAGGTATGTACAGACCCAAAATCATTCTCATATATATATACATATATATATATGTATATATATATACATATATGTATATATATATATATATTCAGAGAAAGAAAAACATAGAAAGGGCAAAGTGTACATCTAGAATAGTCCGGCTAAAATCAGACACATCTAACTCCAACTATCACTTCTGCATCATTGTGCTTGTGCCACAGAATTGTGTTGCTTTGTGATTTTGCAACCATCCTGGTTTGTGTCAGGTAGATTCTGTTGTTTGCACAATGATTAATTTGCCTAGTGACTTTCTCAGAAAGTCCTATTATTTAAATGGCAGTTCTCAGTTTTAACATGAATCCAGTGATTAGTCATCTCCAGCAATACATGGTTCACATCACTTCTAACTCAAACCATCCTCTACTTAGTGTACAGTGTCAGGGAAAGAACATTGATTTTAAGGGCAGGCACATACTTTGTGTGAGCTTTATCTGTTTTTATTTTGATTTCCAGGTTACCCATTTGAACAAATGTCATGACATAGACATAAATCTCATTTTCTGTGACAGAAGTTAGCATAAATTAATACAAGTGATGTTACAAGACCCACAATGATATATATATATGTATATATGCATTTATTAAGGGGTGCTATAGGGAAACAGATTCATGAATATAGGACAAGATATAACCATTGACCTTAGGTCATGGCTTCTTGTCTGAAGACTTGATCCCTTAAAAGGAGAGAGACAGAGGTCTCTCTTGGGTTGTGAAGACGTGAAGACCTGGTTAGGTGGTGGCATGAAGTAGCATGTGGTCAGCTCCCAGCTCCATTGGGCAAAACTGACTTGCACCTTGTGGCTTGCCCAGCCTGCTTTCTTATAGAATCCAGGACCACCATGGACTGGACACTCCTCCACAGATCACTAATTGAGGAAATGCCTTACAACTGAGTCTTCCGGAGGCATTTTCTCACCTGAGCTCCTTCCTCTCTGATGACTCTAGCTAGTGTCAAGGTGAGACACAAAACCAGCCAGTATAGCATGTGTTAATATATGTTCATTCATCAAGAAAATGTACTGCTCAGCTGGGGACTGTTGCTGAAGAGGGCTTGTGCCCATGAGGAGACATGAGGTATATATAGAAAATGTCCCAAAAGTGTATGACTTTCTGGGGAAGATATGTACAAAAGTCTATTCATCCAAGAAAGGCACTGACAACAGACCTCTTTCCATATCTAAAAACATAGGTGAAGGCTTCCTCATATAAGTCAGGGTGACTCGGGTAGCTACATCACTGAAAAGCCCATTCCACCATGGGTGATTTTTCACAAAAGCTGCATCACTGGAGCCCGTGCACACCTCTCAGGCAGCTCCTCCAACCAGGGCTCCCTCCAACAACAGATGATCATTAATTCTATATCCTAGGGATGAGGCCTGTATGCATCTCATGTGTTTCTTATGAGTCTAAATTTTGAGTTTCCCTCCTTATAGAAATGTGTCAAATTGGAGAATATGCTTCAATCTGGAAAAATAGCTACCAAACAAACCTTTTGAAAATGATACATGTTCAAATATATATTCATGCACATATATGTATCTCTATAAACAAATCATATACACACATGTATATGTAAACTTTATTATGAAAATACGTCTATAATAAATGCTTTATAACAATTCCCACTATTTTATCACTAACGCAGAGGAAAATACATTCTGTGTTTAAGTCCTACATAAAAATGCCAAGTGTAGTGTGTCGTTGGTGGTGCACGCCTTTAACCCCAGCACTCGGGAGGCAGAGGCAGGCGGTTCTCTGTGAGTTCGAGGCCAGCCTGGTCTCCAGAGCGAGTGCCAGGATAGGCTCTAAAGCTACACAGAGAAACCCTGTCTCGAAAATCCCCCTCCCCCCCGCAAAAGATGCCAAGTGTTCCACTGTAAACATTTTATAAATGAATTCTGAGCAATGGAATGATGCTTTGCTTTTGAAGTTCTCCTTGGTTTCCAAACCACACCAGCACCTGTGCAGCATAGCCAGGCTGTGTGGATACGAACTCTCATCTTGCAATTGCTTGTGAAGTATTCCATGTTGTCTCACACTTCATACGCACAGTCTCCCACTCATGACTGCAACTTTCTGAAGTGAGAACAGGAAGTGATTGCTGTTCTTATTCTACATAGAGGAGGGGGCAGAAATTTGAAGAGATGTGTTAGTCCAGTTTACATCAGAATATGATGTTAAATTAAAATATAGTTCTCAAAATCTATTTCTTAAATAAAAGAAGTAACGGGTTAAATCTGTTCTGATTTCTAATACAGTTATACCCTGAAGAGATGGCTCAGAGGTTAAGAGCACTGGCTGCTCTTCCAGAGGTCCTGAGTTCAATTTCCAGTAACCACAGGGTGACTCACAGTCATCTATAATGAGATTTAATACAGTTATAATATGAGGTCTCCAGGGAAGATGTTTAACATAGTTAGGTCAAGATTCCCATTTTCCTGTACATATAGACCACTATATACTGTATGGCTCACTGTGTTGTAGCTTTAGACAACTTGGAATTAGAGGCACAGAAATCAGGAATTACTAACTGCCTAATCCCATCTCTCAGCTGCCTCTAAAAATGACAGAACAGTGGAGGCTGTGTGGAAACTCCTCTGGTCTCTCTAAATTACTTCCTTACCAAGATGTCAACCAATAGGACCAGTCCTACAGAATAGAAACATTAGTGAACTGTACTGAGGTGGACTAGCTTCACTGGTCAGATACCCCTACCGGATTTGTTCACCAAACTGGAACCCAAGGAAGTGTAGAGTCTATTGTTGTAATATAGAAAGGTTCTGGGGGGAAATAAGAAAAAATATGGCTCCTGGAAGTGGTCCCATGAGCCTGACTGCTGATTAGTGTTGCAGCTTTCAAGGAATATTTCAATATCCCTATCAAGGAACATTTTCTTCTCCATACCTCTCACTGACCAGATCTGACACATGGCTGCTCTTCCCGGGGAAAAGGGCTAAAACCCTCAGCTATAATCAGAGCAAAAGCATTTGTTAAGCACTGGAAAATATGAAGAGCTTAATCATAGGAAACTCATTTTATCTTCATATTTTCTTACTCCTTTGTTCTTTATAAAATCAAAATTAGAAAATGTCATGAATTTTTCCTTTTTCTCCAAACAATTACAAGTATCCTCAGTAAACAAGCAGGTCCTGATATGGAAAAGTTTGGAAATATTTCATAAAAGTTATGATTAAGAACAATATTAGCGAAACTCTTAATATAAACAAACTATGAAGAGGAAAGGCAAATTCTATTTACTTTATTTAGACTATGAAAGACATACACATACTATTTCAGTTCATGATTCTAAGAAGGTGTAGGAAAAAAATATTCCTTGAAAACTAAGTTCTTGATGTTTTCATTTTCACCTGCCTTCTGTCTCAGTTTTCTATCTCCATGGGGAAGATGTTTTCTCATCAGAGATCAAAGCGTTTAACCTCTGCCCATCTGATTTTAATGAAGTTAATTCCTTCAGGAGCTTTTGTCTTTTGTTTTCTTTGTTATTGAAAAGCCTAATTTAAATGCAACAAAGCCAACTTATTATATATTAGCTTCTCACATTTATTCCGTATCCACGCAATGAAATATAAGTGATGGCTAAGATGAACTGTCTGATGCTTACTCCTAGCATATAATGACATGTAGTACCACAGGTAGAGCAGGAAGAACAGTTAGATGTAAGGAATCTACAAAGTTTACCAGGACATTGTACCGAGACCGGACTGTCAGTGATAAAGAGAAGTGGGAATAAGCCAAACAGTGGAGTGATACTTCTCACGGGATGATTAAATCATCTTCTCACGGGATGATTAAATCATCAACTCTTTGGTGGAAAATGGAAACCGAAAGTACCATTAGCTGCATAAATACATTTATTATACTGAGGAGTTTCAAAAAGAAATGACAAAATAAAAACTTGTACTTCTGTGATTAGCTATTAAAATGTAATAGAGGTAAATTTTGTAATTCAAAATGTCATTTTACTGAAAAGAGTGTCACCAGTCAGAAAAATAAGCATACTTTGTCCCAGCCTATAAATTACTGTGCACACTTCCAATGGGGTACCACGAAGTTGTTTTTTTTTTTTTTTTTCAGTTTGGAGAAAGAAATAGCTATATTGCCTTTACAAACGAAAAGTTACATTTTATAAGCACTTAAAAATTTGATTATTGGTGCACTTTAAGACACCCAGGTCCTGGAATAACACTGGTTAATGAGAGGCATGAAATAGGTATTACTAAAGTAGATTACTAAAATAAAACATACCTAAAATTATATCTGGAAAATGAAAGTAGAGTCAATATTAATTTTACTTTTCATTTATTTCTCACCTGTCTTTTTCTACATTTAAGATTTTATATAATTCATTTGTCATTGTAAAAGTTAAATGGTAAAAAAAAAGACAAATCTTTAAAGGAAGATTTTGGTACAATATCAAGTACAAGCTAGGTGTGCTGGGCACAGCTATAATCTCAGCACTTAGGGGACTGAAGCAACAGAAAAAAAGCTTCAAAATAACAAATAAAAAGCAAAAATCAAAACAAAATAAAGGATAATAAATGAGACAAAAATACCAAAATAAAACAAATTTCTCCCTCTCTTCCCCTCTCCTCTCTCATATATACACACCAAAATAAATAAATGAGAAACAAAGGAGAAAGGAGAGAAAGAGAGGAAGGAAGGAAGGAAGGAAGGATGGAAGGAAGGAAGGAAGGAAGGAAGGAAGGAAGGAAGGAAGGAAGAAGTCCCACAAAAACCATGAAGTCTATTTTGTGTTGGCCAGCTACTCCTGAGCACAGGTCCTGAATGAAGTGTGGTTGATAAACCCAGTTATGCCCCATTGGAGAAAACTGATTTCCTTTTACTGAATTCAATCCTCAGAACCCACATGATAGAAGGAGGGAACCAACTGCCATAGGTTGTCCTCTGACCTACACACACAGACACACACAGACACACACAGACACACACACACACACACACACACACACACACACACACACCTCTCACACATAGAGACACGCACACAGACATAGACACACATACACAGGCACACAACTCACACACACATACACACAGACACACACACACACACACACACAGGCACACAACTCACACATACACACAGGCACACACACACACAGGCACACAACTCACATACACACCTACACACACACACACACACACACACACACACAGGCACACAACTCACACATACACACAGGCACACACACACACAGGCACACAACTCATACACACAGGCACACACACACATGGAGACATACACAGAGAGACACACATACATATTGTGCACATACACACACAATGAAAAATATCTTTTTAAACTTCTTCAGAAAATAAAATAGGAAAGCAAACTATTTTATCTTATGAGATTATTTTAACATGGTAACAAAAAACTTTACAGATTAAACTTCCAAACAAAGATGAGATGGGCTCAGGGGTTAAGAGCACTGACTGTTCTTCTAGAGGTTCTGTTCTGAGTTCAATTCCCAGCAACCACATGGTGGTTTACAACCATCTATAATGTGATCTGGTGCCCTCTTCTGGCATGCACTGTATACATGATAAATAAATAAATAAATAAATCTTAAAAAAAAAGAAAACTCAACTTCTGTATCAACAAAGAAACCATAAAATAATATTGAATTTCAACAAAAGAAAATATGTCTGGGATCCATAAAGAATACTTGGAAATCATTAATTAAAATTCATCATTCCAATGATTAAAATGGGTAAAGTAGTTTTATGAAAACAGACAAACAGAAAGTAAACTTATATAAAGCTGTTCAACCACAACAATAAGTAAAGATTTGCTGGTGGGAAAACACAAGATTTCCTTTTCCAAATGTCAAGTCAAACATGAAGCCTGACCGTGTAATGTACTAGGAGAGTTCTGAAGAAGAGGAATACTCACATTGGCCATGTGAGAACAGAAATGAGAATGGCAGTCCTAGGGAACTGAAGCAGAATCTAAGAACTTCAGAATGCTCATTACACAGCACTCCTGCTATTCAGTTCTTCTCTTTAAAAACCACCTACAGTCCTTGAGCGCATGCTCTGGGAAACATATACAAAGGTGTCTGCTGTCATGTATCTCAGTCACTGAAAAATAATGACTCAGATTTGTTTGGGGATCCACAAGCCACAAACACAAAAATGAGCAAACTGTAGCATCTTTATAATGAAGTATTATAATTTAAAAAAATTTAAACACAAATTATCTTTACATGCAAACATGGATTGAGATTACCATGACGACAGATTACAATACTCACATACAGAATGTCTATAATATGGTATATACAACACATATGCACACAAATATTAAAAAGACCCATCTATAGTACATGTTCTGCTTTTTTAAGAAGTAAAAGAATAAATTCTATGACATTTTATTTCAGATTAGAATTGTGGGTAGTTTATTGAATCTGACATCTCATTTGAGAAAATATAATAATTATGACAAAATATTAACATTTGTCAATTGTAGATAGACAAAAGGAGATATGTGAATATTATTCTTTTTTCTTTCTGTTATTCCCTGAATATCTTAAATCTTCAAAATAAAACCCAATGTTAAAAAAAAAAGGCAGCAGAAGTTAGTGATAGTGAGGAGTAATTGAAAAAGAATCTCAGATCATTGCAAATACAAAAGGATGGCAAAAGTCAGTAATAAGTCACTTGGTTGAAGAGTCTGGCTTAACCTGACAGAAATAATTTCCTAAAAGCTAAATTTTATTTTTATATGGAAAATAAATTAAATGACTTAAGCTTCAAAATAAAAACTGAGAAAGAACTTTTGGTGGTTTATTTTAAATAACTCCCATCTGAAACGTTTGTTGATCGCACACATCCTCAAAAGAACTCTGCTGTTCCCCATTATAAAGCAGTGAAGTTTTTCCCAAGAACATTTTGAAGCAAAATCTAGACACAAGGCCGAGATCTAATGGCGCCATTAAAATGTTCAGTGCTGTGTCTGGTACTTAGAGTAATACTTAAAGCCTTCCCCTAAGGCCCATCAGAACAGCACTGAAGTATTACGTTCATTCAAACAAATGTCTTGCAATTTATATCTAATGAAATTTTCCTTCAACATTGTTTCCTTCACTCCTCCCTCATTAATCAATTAAAAGATGGGTAAAGGCACCACGTGCTGCCTAATGGGAGAAAGTTTTCAGCTTCCCCCAGCCAGGGAGTAAGCAAATGGCACCAGACTTCTTAAACGTGGGCAATACATCAGAAGTTAAAAGAAATTAATGAGAATTCAGGGAAAATGACGCCGCTAACACTTCTGCAACAGATCTTCACTGTTTTTTTTTCTCTTTGATTTGGAAATTACTGGATATCTTTATGGACTTTGCCAGTGAAATAATTCTAGTTTTATTACTATCCATATCCTGTGGTTTTATTTCCTAATAAAAATATGTGTAGTGTTGGTGTTGTCCTGAAGTGTAATTGATTTCTGTGAGGTGTAATTTGCTACCTGAGAAATGGTCTTTTGAATTTCTATAAACTAACACATGGATGAATGAGATGCAGAAAAAGACTGCTGTGCCAAAAAGTAATAATGGGGACAAAAATTATTTTTCATTATTTTAGTGTTGGATCATTTTGAGTTTAATTTTCTGAGTTTCTTACAGGCTTTTATTAAAATTGCATATTTCAATTGCAACCTTCAAAAACATCAGCTTCATGTTATGAAAGGTGTTTGTTTCTCAAATTATTATGCTATCAGTAATTTTAATTTTAGTCCTTTTCCAGAAAGTGCAAATATGGGATGACACCGGTTTCATTAGATAGTTTTTAGGCATACAGAGCCCTAATCCATGACAAAGCCTGCTAGAAACAATATGCTATACCTACTCCAGAGAACAAATAATGTTTGTGGAGGACAAAGGTGGGAGTCAAACCTGAACCATTATGGGAGATACAGAGACTAAATTCTACCTAGAAAAGAAAGAGGACACCAACTCCCTCTAAGAGCAAGCTTTCCCAAAGACCTTTTACGTGCTCTGCTCCCACATTACAGTTCTCTCAGCAGCCCCAGACTTCACTTTCATCTGCCCAGGAGAAAAAAAAATTACTCTCTGAGATTCACTTCCTTGAAGACAAAATATATCACAGTTGGGAAAATACACACATTGTTTAGAAGGCACACATCACCTATAGCTTTGCTCTTGAAGGACACACTGCCAATCTATATCAAATCCACTGCACATCTATGTTGTGCATCTGTATTCTTTGAAATAATTGTGCTGTATATGCTGTCTGGATTAAAAGTTTTATAGAAATATTTGCTTATTAATTCATGGTCCCAACTAGAACTCCTTTTCTCCTCTCATTTCATGTATGTGACTGTGTGTGAGAGTGTGGGGGTGGGAAGGAGGGGGAGAGAGAGAGAGGAAGAGAGAGATTGAGAGGGGGAATCCTTTTTCCTTCCACACAGGGCAAAACATCTCAAGAGATTCAAGATTTTCAAGTGTATCACCATACCCCCCAAAGGATTCTATGTCATTATGTAAATTCCTAGGAGTCCCAAGTGAGGTAACGCTAACTAGAATGCAGACTAATATGCATTTGGGGAAGAAAATTTTTCTAATTGAGACAAAAATTCATGATTGTGTATACACAGGCATTAAGGGACAGTGCAGCCCAAATTGTCCAGCATGAGCTTGTTCTAATAGTCCGGCTGAAAGGGGCATTGAAGAAGCAATCTATTGTAAAATACAAGTGGTTAGAAGTTTTACTTGAGCAAGACCAGAGATCCCAAGTTAGACTCTGATGTCATCCACTGTGTGCCAACTCCTTTCCATCTGTTCACACCACAACCATGCATTGTTCACTCACCACCAACTAATGGAAGAAAACTGCATTCATGCTGTACATAGGTTCTCAGGGCATGTAAAGGACAAGGGGAAATGGTATTGAGACACATCAGAAAGGGTCTTCTCACCAAGCACAGCCCTGAAAAACTGACCTAGCCACCCACTTGGTGTGGAAAGAGAAGTCACTGAAGGTTATAACACTGGAAAAATTATGGGTCAAGGTGAGTTGAACAGGTTGGATGGCTACTAAAAATGAAAGGAAGAGTGGGAGAAAAGTGCACTTTGGAGAGGAGAGAGCTACAGGAGTCCAACAGAGCTGCCCGGAAGACAATTAGACCAATTAGACCTGGAAAGGACACACTACAACCTATTGAGCTGCCTACCTTGAAGGAATAAGAGAACTATATTATCCCCTTAAAAGGTGCAGAAAAAATAGATGCACACTCTCGCACAGATTTATTTTTTAATACATTGTTACCTAGAAATGGTTCTTCCTTTATCAAATAGTTAACCATAAAAAAATTCATGCACTATAAATCAGATGAAGAGTCAATTATTGAAAGAGGTCTGAATTGGACTGAACGGTCAGGACTGGTGGGAACCAGACAAAATGGGTTGGAACTGGTAGGGAATGGTAGGAACCGTCAGAACTGCATAGAACCAGTATTAACTGGTTTGAACTGGTCAGAGCTGGTCTGGACCATTCAGAACTGCTCTGAACCCGGATGGACCAGTCAGAACCAGGCGGAAACTGTCAGAACCAGTCTCAACCGTCTTAACCAGTCGGGGAGCTGACCAGAACCATTTGGAAATGGTCTAGATGGGTCTGACCCTAACCCTAACCCTGAACCCTGAACACTAACCCTAAACCAAACCATAACCACAATCTGAGGGAGTCTGAACCAGTCCAGACAGGGTAGAACCGGGAAGAACCAGGTGGAAGTGGTCTTAACAGGTTGGAACAGGTCTACACTAGACTGAACCAGTCAGAACCATTTGAGAATAAAAACAAAACTTTCCCTTTGTTACCATAATTTTTATTTAGGGCAAAATTAAAAAGTAAAAAGCAATTCTGACTGAAAAAGTACACTTGACTTTGAAAAAATTTTTAATGTGGAAAATTAATTAAACATACAGTATGTTGAAGAAATGATTAAGACAAAGACAAATGCGTTTAATGTTCAGTGACAATTTTACTTTTCTGAATTTTGGGAATGTCAGGAGTGCTGCGTTGATAATAGAAAACAAGGGTGAAACCTTGAGGAACAGAAAATGAAGGATTTTTTTATTACTATTGTTGCTTATTTTTCAATACTACAAAATGAAGCTTTTTGAATTTTTTGAAAAATCTATTGTTTTTTTGCTTTACTGCTTTATTAGTTTGTTAAGATATATAATTGGCTTCTTTCTTTACTTGGTATAGACTGTGGAAATTATCCCTGTTAGTATACTGCATGCGTGTGAGTTAGTTCAGGATATCTGGAAACTGTGCCGAGAACAAGGGATACAAATGGGCTAATAGACACCACGGGTGAGTACTACAAGACTGAAGGACAGAGTCTGTTGGAAGTGATGATTACACAGTACTTCCCAGAGGAGAACAGGCTAAAAGGAGATAGACAGCTGACCTGAACTAGAGTAACAACACAACTACCATTTTCTGAGAATGAGTCACAACACTGTAAGAGTAAACCTAGAGGATGTTATGTGCCGAGAATGACCACTTGATATGGCGAATTTTTTAAAGTTCTATGTTATCAGCCAGATGGTGCAGTGAATAAAGGCACCTGGTACCAACCTGGGTCCAGTTGGACCTATTCATGCAATCAGAGAACTGACTCTAACATATTATTGTCTGGCCTCCACATGTTCAGGAGCATGCCCATGACTACACACATACATTCAAAGTAAATAAATAAAAAATAATAAAATAAAGTTCTATTGAGCAAGTGTTGCATTTTGAGTGATGGAATGTTAAAAACTTATGTTCATTTCTTGTGATAAAGGAGAGAACAAATGTGCTTCATCCAGTAATAACAGTGAAGTCTTAAGTGTATTGTTTGTAAGTTCATGAAATATATATGTATGTGTATGTGTGTGTGTAAGATTTTTCTGGAGAGGTGATGCCATTTTGACATCCATCACACCTGCAGTAAAAGAATGAGGGCTTCCAAGTACCTTCGTGTCAATTCCTTTGTCCAATATGTACATCCTATAGCAATAGCATGCCCAGATTGCCAATTCTATAAAAACATTCCCATCCTATGTAATTATTTTTCCTGTTTATCATCAAGCCAGTATTTTGATCTCTCTAAAATCTAAAACTTTGAATTACTATTGTATGTTACTTTTTCCTGCTTCAGGGTGGTATATCCAACAGGCCATTGTTTCTTCTTTGATAATCTGACCTTTTTTTTTTTTTTTTAAACTTTCTATTTCCAAAGTATATACCAAGACCTGGATAACCTACTACCCAGCTTACTGAGAGCTACTTGCTGAACTCTGCCATTCTGCCTCACACAGTAATTCAAGTTATTATTCACTCCTTCAGAATCCTTCATGCTGGGGAATGTTGTTCTGTGTATATGTTTATCTTATTGGTTGATTAATAAACCACTGTTGGCCAATAGGGCAGCAAGATAGGTGGACTAGGAGTCGAGAAGGATTCTGGGAAATATAGTAAAGAGACGTCTCCATGTGATCCAGGCAGGAAGTGGCATAGCAGGCAGTAAGAGAATATAAGCAAGAACAAACAGGAAATTGCTCTTTTCTCTGCTGAGATGCTAAGCAGATGTGATGTAGACCCCAGTGGGATAAGAGGCCTGGACCTTTTCTCCCGTAAGAGAAGACCACGTGGAAATACTTACATTATTAGAAATAGTTAACAAGCCAGGCGTTGGTGGCACACGCCTTTAATCCCAGCACTCGGGAGGCAGAGGCAGGTGGATCTCTGTGAGTTCAAGGCCAGCCTTGTCTCCAGAGCGAGTGCAGGACAGGCTCCAAAGCCACAGAGAAACCCTGTCTCGAAAAACCAAAAAAAAAAAAAAAAAAAAAAAGGAAAGAAAGAAAGAAAAAGAAAAAGAAATGGATTAATAATTAAGACTGAGCTAGCAAATAAGAAACCTAAACAAAGGCCAACAGTATTTATAACTAATAAAGCATCTGCGTGTTTCTTTGGGGCAGAGAAGGGTGGCAGGACCCAGCTGGGCCAAGAGAAAAACACATGTTACACCTTTAGTTGTTTCCCAGTGATTGTGCTTCAGTTACTATCTGCTTGCCCAGGTTTATTTTAACTTACTTCCCCTGTTACGATAAATCTTGTGGCCAAAGCCGCTGAGTCCCACTGCCACATGTGAGCTTTACGCCAGCCACCAGCCCGAGTTAGGGCCCAAATTAATACAGAAACTTGTATTAAGTTCAAAGCTGTTTGGTCAATGACTAGGATTCTCATCTGTCAGCTCAGTCTTAATTATCATAAATCTACATATTTTATAAGACTTATCTTATCAGACGCCTTATTGGCGTTCCTCCTTTCCAGTGACTCACATCCTGCCCCTGGAGGAGGCAAAGGGGAAAGGGGGACAATTCCTGTTTCTCCTTGCTATGTCACTTCCTGCCTGAAACACCACTTCTCTACTACATTTCCCAGAATCCTCTTTGACTCCTAGTCCTGCCTAACTTGCTGCCATTGGGCAAACAGTATTTTATTCAACAATCAATAAGATAAACATAAACAGTACATTCCCCATCATTCCCCCTTTAAAAAAATTTTCCACCATTTTAATAACTATCAGTTTACAGTACACTTCCATTTTGCCAACATACTTAGGATTTTTTTGTTTTGTTTTGTGTCTTCCTAAAGCAGATTGGTTAATTCTTCTGACTCTTCATGACCATTTTCAGGTTTTATCTCCTCCATTAGTGCTGTGTATAATAGGGCCTAAATAAAAGAACAAGAGAAACAAACTGTATTTGTTATCTAGAAAGTGTTAAGCATAAGTACCATTTCTTCTCCCTACTTGAAACATTGTTCAAGATGATCATTTATTTCCAGGTGAACTTTGTGGATAACTCTTTGAAGGACTTCTCAAGCTTCAGAAAACCCACAAGTAAGCTGACAATCATAGTTTGTCTAGAGGTGTAAATTAGTTCAGCTGACCTTTCTGAATCATTACTGTGGAAACTGGATTGATGCAAACTGTATTACTTAAGATAGGACCTAGGAGCTGAGTGAGAGCCAAGATTTCATGAGGTTATCTTAACTTTAAATAGCAGAATATGACCAATAACAGAAAAACACATAACCAAGTCCCATATTTAATACCTTGACAGGCCATCAGTATAGCACATTTTCAATAAATAGTAATATTTTGTTTTCAGGGATCCCAGGAACCAAAGAAATGAAGAACCATTATACTTGAGACCCTGAAACTCTTGTTCATATCAGCCTTCCATTCATGGTTTATCTTCCATGGAAAGCATTTAATAAAATTTATCCCTGTCATCATATTTTGTACTTCTGTAATTGATAGTATCGTTCTTTCAAACCAAATGATTGATTTTTTTCAGACTTTAAGTTTTAACAGTATGCAATTAGTTTGAACATTTATAGTGAATACCAATCATGGACATTTTAACTAAAAGTAGAAAAATCAACAATGATGTTGAAAATAATACAAGAGACAAGGATGGCTGGAAGTTATGAAACAAGTGTTATTATCATCGGTGTACAGCATTCTCTCTCTCTCTCTCTCTCTCTCTCTCTCTCTCTCTCTCTCTTTCTCTCTCTCTCTCTCTCTGTGTATGTGTGTGTGTGTGTGTGTGTGTGTGTTAATAAAGATGCCATCACAAAACCAGGCTGTCACACATCTGTGAAGAGGGAATATCCTAAAATTAATGAGGCTGGGTCAGTTCAATACCTTGAAATACCTTGATTAGTTTGATTGGACTTGTACTCAACTGAGAAGCAGACTTTGGGAATGAGTCTGTGAAGGCACTTCCAGTAAGAATTAACTGATGGAAGAACCTCCTGCTCCAACGTGGGTGATATCTTGTCATGGTGGCCCAGATAGCAATAGACTAAAGAAAAACTCAACTCAATGTTGCTTCCGTGCCTACTTTCATTTCTTGATGGTGGATGCACATATCCTGTCTCTGTTGCCTCTGCTGCCACTCTTCACCAGCATCAGAAACCAGCTTCTTCGCCCTTGGCTGAAGATCATGGAAGTCTAAGAATCTTCCAAGCCTTTGGTACCAGAATTAAGACCACTAAATCATCCTGCGTCATGGACTCTCCAGCATGCAGTGCCTAGACACTACTGGTCTTAAGCCATTCTAGAAAATCCCCTTGTGTAATTCATACATTCTATGTGTCTGTTTCTCTAGGAAACCCTGCTAATACAACCTTCAAAATGAATCTGAACATCTAATCTTAATATAACACTCATTTCCAAGTGGAATGTGGATCAGAATACTAAAGGAAAGAATCAAAATTTTAAGTGGTAACTGCAGAGACTATCTCGATGACATTAGGATTGTGGAAAGATTACTTTTAATTGACACAATATCCAGTAAGCATATAGGAAGATGGGTGTATCATAATTAATGAAAATTGGGACTTTAAAATGACTATAAATTGAGTGAAAAGTAAGCCAGGGTGGAAAGTGTATTTGTACTACTTACCACTTAAAAGGGTTCATGGTAGAGCTTTGTGTACATATAAAGAGTTGGTGTGTGAAAGGAATATCTACAATTCAAATGGGAGAAGTGTGCAAGGAGATGAACCCCAGGACAAATGCCAGCAAGTAACTTAACCTACACATTTTTCTCTAAAATGGGAAAATATGCAGAGCCAAAAAGCCTGCAAAAAGTTGATCAAATCTACTGCTCACCTGGCAAAACACAAATTAAACCACAAGGAGATAATATAGCAGAAACATCACAATGACTAAAACTTAAAATTACTAAGTTTCTTAGTTGGGGTTATTGCTAGGATGAAACACCATGACTAAAAGTATCTTGGGGAGGAAACAGTTTGTTTCACTTACACTTACAGGTAATAGTCCCTCACTGAGGAATGTCATGGCAGGAACTCAAGCAGAGCAGGAACTTGGAGGCAGGAGTTGATACAGAGACCATGGAGGGGTTCGGTTTACTGGCTTGTTCCCTATGACTTGCTCAGCCTGCTTTCTCATAGAACCAAGGACCACCAGCCCAAAGGTGGTCCCACTCACAATGGGCTGAGGCCTCCCACAATGAGTGTTCCTTAGTAGTTTTGAGCAAATAAATCTCAAAAAAAACCAATTGGTTATATAAATGGACACTGAGAATGTCTTCTAAAGGTAAAGTCATATGTATTAAGACTCAGCAATTTTTATTCTAGTTATTATTATTTCTAAAATAATTTTATCCAGAACACATCTGTAAGGTGTTCTGGACTAAAGGTATATTTTGTTATTACTTTACCATGAGTCCTCTATCCATATCCACCTTTTCAGGCTTGTGCCTGAGGTCACACAGAGAGATTAGTGGACACATATCATACACAATGGCAAGATTCCCCATGGGATACGAGGAGATATGCATTTTTCTCTCTCCCTTCCTTGGAATGATCCTCAATTGCAATGATTTTTCCCATGTAAATACATGTATTTCCCAATGCAAAGTAGTCATGGAGTCACCTCAGCCTCTTAGTGAATAGAGCAGCAACCTCCAGGATGAGGCAACCTGGCTGCCTCTCCCCCAGCTACAGGGAGACATGTAAAGGGGTTTGGTTTGGGGTGTGTGTGTGTGTGTGTGTGTGTGTGTGTGTGTGTGTGTGTGTGTGTGCCCTTAAATACCTGCAGATCTAATCTTTATGATGTGTGAAAATAATTCTAGGAGATATGAAGGTATTTCTCTAAAGTGTATTTGTTTCCCTGGCTCAGGCTATTATCTATTTATGCTTTAATTATATTCATGTCTATTTGTCTTTGTGGGGTTATATGCACATGAGTGCTGGTACCCACAGAAGCCAGAAGTAAGCGTCAGATACCTGGAGCTAGAGTTACAGACTCTAACTGTGAGCTGCTTAACATGGGTTCTGGGAAACAAACTTTGCAAGAACAGAAAGAGCTCCTAACTGCTGAACCCCTATGGATAGGACTTTTGACAAGAACATGGGAAATTCAAGTGACGTTCTACTTTCCCAGACTATCCATCCAAATACACGCACAAGAACACCATGTTCAAGAATGTTCACAGTAGCTTGCTTGTGAAAGCCTCAGATTTTAACAAACCTAATACCACCAGTAGACTGGAAAGTCATCTATTATAGTGTGCTCATACAAAAGACTCCTATATACGCATAAAAATGGGAGACTTTCCATTACATGCCACAATAGAGGTAATTCTCACACACAGCTGTAAGCAAAAGAAGACAGGAAAAAGAATGTGTATCATCTTACTCTATTGAAATAAACCCAAAACTAAGTGATATGTATTACCCCCACTTCTCAGTGGGCTGAGATGACAGGATTAATTTAGTCCACAAGGTCAACACCCTTGGTAACACAACAAGATACTGGCTCAAACCTGGAGTAAAAATAAGGACTAATTCATAAGTTTATAAATTGAGATTATGACACAAGGGTAGGAAATTGGGGACAGGATGGGGACCAAAATGACAAAATAAGAACCTCAGAGTAATGTCCTTTGTCTTGGTCTATACTGATCATGTAGAAGTGTTTATCCTGTAAAAACTGATCAAGAACTTCAACACAGTCTCTAAAGTTATGTGTATTATATTTATTTGGGGGGACAAAAGGGAGAACATTCTTATTAACCTCAGGGAATTCCAGATAAGCAAACTCACTGGTTCTGCAGTCCTAGGATCAAAAGCAGAGGCAGCAGACACCAAACCTTCCTCTCTTTGTCTCTCCCTGTCACCCACTGTTCTCATTTTATTCTCTCTTCCCTCTCAGCTTCGCTTGCCAGAATAAGACACATAAAATGGTAAGAGTAGATAAGGGTATGGCTAATACTCTTAGTTCTTAGATGGTGTACTTCATGGACAGCATACAGCATTTGAGGTTCTAGACTTACAGTGATCCCTACAATAATTAGCAAGGAGCTGGCACCTGTCGCCTGTAGGCTGAGACATACTAGTTACAATCAAAACTTCCCCATTCTGAGTCCTCCCGATGACCAGTCAGTAAAGACACTTGCCTCCATGGTTGACAACTGAGTTTGATTCCTAGCACCTAGATCGGAGGGGAGAATTCTCTCTCAAAAGTTGTCCTCTGAGCTCCACTTAACAAAGTTTGCACTTGTACACCACACTCAATAATAAAACGATTAAAAGTGTAATAATGCTTTAAGTTACCCATTCTATATCTCTTGTTAAGTATTTTAAATGCTTTCATTGTTTAAATAAGAGGCAACCTTCATGCCATAGAAAAGACACACTAATTATACATTTAAACCTTAACTCCTCCACAGTGAAAACATGCTGACCACTGAAAGAACAACATACCTCAGTCTGACAGCTATCTGCTCCAAGGGGGGTCTTCAGGGGATAGTAAGAAAACCAAGAGCTATCTCTAATGTTCCAAAGCAATTTCCTAATGCCAGAATCATTCCTTCACACACCTGCAAAAGATTCAGAAGCCCATGGGGAAGTAAACATTTATTTCAAAAATAAACTTTAAAGTTTGGAAATAAAAACAGACAAGCTGTTTCCTTGTGTTAGAAAATGTGGCTCAGTGTACCAGAGGTGCTGTAATTAGACTTTCAAAGAGTAGCAATAACAGGTGACAATGTACTCAGAGACATTCAAGCAAGCACACAGCTGAACAAGTGCAATTTACATCCATTACACACAGAAAAACACAGAGGACTAGGAGTCAGGGGGCAAGAGTTCTCATTCCACCCTTACCACTGACTATCTGCATTTCCTTCTCTGTGTAAAAGGAGTGAGAGCCAACTAACTCCTGCTCCATCACGAGAAGCAAAGGACCTAAGGGAAAAATTCTTACAACGGAAGTCTCTTAGAAATGACCACTTGGAGGGGCTAGGAAGGCAGCTAATCTTGTCTAGCAAGCATGCATGAGGACATAGGTTCCATCTGCAGCACTGCATCAAACAGGTGTGTTGATTTGGGCCTGTGATCCCAGCACATGGGAGTTAGGGACAGAAGGATCAGTATTCAAGGCCATCCTCAGCTACACAGTGAGTTCAAAGCCACCCTACCGTATATGCGCATCACTATCTCAAAAGGGGGGTTGGGGATAGCTGGGGCTAGAGAGGTGTCTCAGCACTTAAGAGCACCTGTGGCTCTTCCAGGGAACCTGGATTTTGTTCCCAGCACCATAGAGCAGCTTCCAATTGTCTATAGTTCCAGCTCCAAGAAATCTAGTGCCTCTTCTGGCATCATCAGGTGCCAGGCAGACTTGTTACAAACGTGCACGCGTACAAGCAAACACCCATACATGTAAAATAAAAATAAATGACTCCTTTTTTTTATAAAAGTAAAACACCATGGTAATTACTATTAAAATTAGATGGAGCCTTTCTTTTCCTTATAAGCCTCTTTTCTTTATTTCATATTTCATCCCTTTCTCCTCTTCATTCTCCCTTTCTCTCCATTGTCTGGCTTTTCTACCCTCTTAACTGTCCACTGTATACACATTAACTTGACTATAATTTTCATTTCTCTCTAAAACTTCAGCCAAGTTACTTTTTCTTGTTTGTGACCCAAAATTGATTTAGTTTCATCGAGTCATTGGTTCACATAAGAAAAATAAGAAAGTTTTCCTTCTGTGGTCTAAAAGAATCAACCCTGAGTTTATTGGAATAACAGAGTCAATTTGTTAGTGAACAATATTTCAGGGTCACAAGCAACCAACCTACTAGTGATTTTCCTTTCAGGGACATTGAACCTACACCACCTCATTTCTTTCAGCTGCCCTGTGTTCTACCCTTGGGTGAGTATGTATCTAGAATGGCTTCCCACTCTGTCCACTCTCTGAATGTTAAATGAGATCCCAGGATCTCTGATCAATGTTAATCAATCAATAAGTACTTTCATAGCATTTATAATATGGATGGCTTGTATTGGATCTTTGGAAAATTATAGTTGAGAAAGCTGGCTTTTATTTTAAATACCTCGTAATATTTTCACATCAGTATAAACAATACATATCACATATTGCATAGACTATAAAGGCTGAAAAGGCTAATTAAAATATCCACAACCTCAGTGTTTTACTCATTTTCCTATCTAACAGAAACCACCTCCTAATCAGAACATCTTTTTCCTTCCATCCCTCACTATTTATTCTTCCAATAAACATACAGAAGCTTTGGTTGGGTGCTCTTAGCCCTTCTGGCAGGAATACTAAAAATATCTTCACCTCAAGGATTTTCATCTAAATGGAAAGAAAGACGAGTAAATAAGCAATGATTCTGTAATACAATGAAGTAAATACCATGACAACAGGGGTGAGGCTCTAACATCAGTAAGCATAACTGACTGCCCCTGTGAACTGAGCAGAGCAGGACTGCTGGGGAGCTGTTTTGTCCTTGGCCGTGCCTCTGCCCACTCCTCAAAGGTCAGCATTCCTCAGAGATCTCTGCAATGCCCCCCCCACGTTACTCGTCCCTTGTCCCTTCTAGGTCTTTATTTGGTTCTTTGCTTTATACCTGGTTCTTAAAGAATTTCTACTGCCACATAGTATTAACCCTGAAAAGCAGCTCAAACAGACACCATGATAAAAGATGAGCCCTTATTAAATCCTAATGAGTAAACTGTGACTTCAGATGGAACATAGAATGCTCAGTGCCCACAGCGCATCTCCCAGCTTACTTAAAGCACCCATTCAAATAAGCTAATCTTAACCGGCAAAGATAACCATACCCACATAAAGAGACAATTACACGTGAGAAAAAATGCTCTAGTCTTTATTAGCGTCATCGACTCGTCAAATATTTGTTCTACCACACTGTATCTGTTCATGTTCCTTGAGTCATAAATTCTCAGAAAAGAGTCACTGAACCTCTGTTCAGTTTTGCTGTTAGCAATCAATTGCTGACTAAGAAGCAGGGGCAGCAGCAGCTATCACCAGGTACACAAAACAATTGCCCTTCCCATCTCCCACATTGCCTCACACAGGTGTCATTCTAGACAGCAGTATGAAACTGCCACAGAACTGCCTCTAAAGCAAGTTATTGCTACTGAGATTTGATAAAGATAAGGCAAAATAGAGCTCATTCGTGTGGTGTGTGTATGTGTGGAGTCAGACTAGGGATGCATTGTTCAAGACACCAGAAGTTTGTGCTCAGATAGATGGACAAACAAACAAAAAACTGACCAATGTTCAATAGGTAAATACATTTTAAAAGATTTATTTCTTATTTTATGTGTATGAGTGTTTCTCCCACATGTATATATATGGATCGTGTGTGTGCCTTGCACCTAATGAGATCAGAGAAGGCACTGGATGCTCTATGAAACTGGTGTTACAGATGGTTGTGAGCTACCATGTGGGTCCTGGGAACCGAACCCTTGTCCTCTGAAAGAGCTCTGATCACTGAGTCATCTCTCCAGCCTCACAAACAGATTTTAAACACTCAACAAAAACAGTCAAACTGTGATACATCAACTAAAATGGATCTAACTCATGATAAGCCTGCTATTGCTGTACATCAAGGAGAAGAACCTTCTAAAAGATGTATAAAATGTGGTTTCATCTACACCTCTAGGTAGAACCCAGATCAGAACCTACGGCACAGTCAGGTCTACTGCAGAGGCTTCTCTTAAGGGACTTGATGCTCACAGGTCATCTGAGGAGCAGAAGGTCTGTGTAAGGACATTGAATAATGCAGAATCCCTTTGGACCACTGTGTAATGCATATAGAGTGAAAATAAATTAAAACTCACAGCAAAAGCAAAATCACTGTCTTGAATTTTCTCAAAACACACAAAATTTTTGGTTCACTAACATGTAAGCCCAAAGTAATGTATTTTCAGGGTAAGTCTTCTGTTGATAGTTAAAAATGTGAACTAGCTGGGCTGGAAAGATAGCTCATCAGTTAAAAGCACTGACTGTTCTTCCAGAGGACCTAGGTTTAATTCCCAGGATCCACATGACAGCTCACAAATGTCTGTAACTCCATTTCCAGGGTACCTGACACCCTCATACAGACATGTGCAGGCAAAATATCAATGCAGACAAATAAAAATTTTTAAAAATTATATATATATATATATATATATATATATGAACCATATATATATGAACCATATATATATATGGATCAAAACTACATGAGAACCAGTCTTTCTCTTTCTGTCTGTCTGTCTCCCTCCATCCCTCCCTCCCTCCCTCTCCCTCTCTCTCTCTCTCTCTCACAAAGGAAACCATAAATTAGAGTCCATTTTTTCAATTTCTTTGTTCTACCTCATTCAGTATACTCTCCCCCAATTCTACCCTTCTCTTGAGACTCTAAAATAGCTTACACATCTCATTTAGTTACACAAATTCCAGGCTTGACATTCCAAAGTTTCTGCTACTGCTGGACCCCAGCCTTGAGTCTCACGGGACCTTTGTGGGATGACTTGATATGGTACCTCATGTAATCACGGTGGACAAGAAGAAGACGGGGTATGTGACTTAAGCCAGTTAGGTCCCCATTAAGGATTTGTCATTCAAATGGAGTGAATATAGAAGCTGTAATTAAATGGGAGTGAATTGTATCCAAACCAATGGAAGACAGGGTACTGAAAAGAAGAAGGGACAGATTGTAAAGATGCATCTTTGAGAAACTTTGCATTCATGACCTCTTAGCTATGACAAGCACTCACCATGCCTTAGTAGAAGCATGTGCTGACTGCCCTGATGAGGGGGATTTGCAGTAAGAATTGAGATATGGATGAGATCTAAAGGTGACTATGGCAAGACCATTGCTCTCAAGACATTTGTCACACAGTTTAAAGGGACAGTCGTGCATAATCTCCTTAGGAAACCAGGTACAGAGTGTTGACAAACCTGGCTCACAGTCTCTCCGGAGGGGACGGCAAGGTAATTTGGCGGTGAATCTTGGTTCTCCTTCTGTGTCATGCCACAGTCCCCCAGGCTCTAAGTGAGGATACTTTACATGTCTTACTCAACAGATCATGAAGCTTCCAGATTATTGTGACACTGTGGTAGGAAGACAGAGAAGGAAGCAAACATTCTGTCACTTTAAATTATTTAGGGTTTTATTATACTAGTGATTGCCAAGGGTACTAGTACTCCTTAATATAAGTCATCTTCTATGTTTTCTTACATTTTAATTTAAATAACTGTCATTCTTTCTCCTCATGGTGACTTGCCTGCTTCCCCACCTGCTGATGGTGTTTTTAAGCAATGACAAAATGACATTAAAAATTCAATCAAAATGTCTATTTTTTAACACTCTTCGACTAGAATGATGAATTAACTCTGAAGAATTGCCTTTTTGCCCCAGCATGAAGACGCCCAAACCTATCATCATACTCCAAAGAGATTTTCTTAAAGCACCAAGCTGTGCTTGTGTTTCCCTAAGGTCACGTTTTCAGCAGCTGAAGCTATCTGAGTATGTGGCTATCTCCTGAATTGCCAAAGCCTGCTTATCCTACAATCTTAGTGCCTACTTAAGATTTACTTAGATATACATCACATGACACCAAGTGCACAAACAACAAAGGCAGAGTTAAGACATCAGTAAGTGAGCAAATGGAACAGCTCCTATGTAAATCCACCGGTTGAGAGTAAGATCACTACCACAATTTAAAGCCAAATTCCTACCAATCTTCAATTAAATTCTTACTGGCCAGGAGGATGTTCTCTGCCCAGGTCCATCTCTTGGTGTCTAGAAAATGGCCCTGAATCAGGGTTTATAGCATCTTAAGTATTTCCCATCAGGCCCAATTAGGGACAAGCATACATCCTGGCTGTATCCAATCAGGGCCAAGTATATATCCTGACATATTTCCTGCCGGTAAACCTCCGGCCCACATGTGAACAAGCAGATGTGTGCAGATGGGTCAGAGTGACTTAGGAGGAGGAAAACATGTAGCTTGTTATCGCCCATAAACAATAGCACCCACCATTTCAGCAATTATCTGTCCTTGGGCAAGGGGCTTGCATATCCAAGACATTTTTATTTCATGGATCTCTTAGGCATAGTAATTAAAACTTAAAATACCACTTTGGCTCTCACACCTATACAGCAAGGGAAATAAACAACAATAGAAAAGAATCATTTAAAATGTAAAAACATGTAAATCATAAGTCTGATAAGGGACATATGCAAAATACACAAGGATTGCCTGTAACTCAACAGCAGTAACAGTAATAATAAATTGAAATTTGACAAAGCTCTTGGATATACTGTTAAATTTCAAACTGGAGACAAATGGCTGAGGTGCCTATTTAACATATCAAACAGACCTGGCCTCCAGGTTCTCCCAGGATCCCTCAGTGCCTACCTGTTACAGGGTATGGCTGGCACACTGCACCCTCTACAGCCCAGGGGAGAGGCTGCCTTTCCCTAGAGGCTCTTCCCTTTACAAACCAGACAGATTCTTCTTTGCCTTCTGGCAGCTGTACCTAGTTTCCCTCTCTCTGCTCTCTCTTCCCATCCCTGTCCCCCCTACTCCTCCTTCCACATGGCCCTGCTCAGTCTGATATTATAGGTAGAGACTGAGGGTGCTGGGAGAACCTGGAGGCCAGGTCCACTTTGATATGTAAAATAGGTACTTCAGCCTTTTGTCCTGGGTTTGAAAATTACCATAGACATTTTCAAAAATAAATAAATAAACAGCTTCACTGATCAACATGAAAATATAAATTAAAGCCACAATTAGACACAGCTTAATATCTGCTAATGAAGATTTACTACCTTAAAACGTAACAGTATCAGGAAGAATAATTAGAATTTTGTACATTGACAGTAGAAACATGAAAGTGTTGAGGAAAACAGTACGGTAACTTTTTTAAAAAGCTTAAAAATAGAATTTCTTCAAATCCTATAAGCCCACTTATAAATATATATTTAAAAGAATTGATATGGGGATCCAATAATTTGTTAAAATATTACAATAACCAAGATTATATGCAACCAACCTAAGTAGCCAGGGACAGATGAAAAACACAGAGCATATACTAGATATATAATAATATCAAAACATTAACTAGGCGGTCCTGCCTCATGCAACAACTTGAGTGAACCTGAGGAATATTTGCAAGAGAGAAGAGCCCATCACAGCATCACAGACCTGTGTGAGGCGTCCAAAACAGCCCAGGGCACTGAAACAGGGAGTAGAGCGATGACAGCCGAAGCCTGGGAAATGAGCAGCCGTTCAACCAGCATAAAGTCTCAGACATACAAGATGGATAATTCTAGAAAGCTTACTCCATCAGCCCCACGGCATTGTGCCTATAATTAACAACACTGTACTGTATGCTTCAAATTGTAAGAGAGTAGTTCTCATGTTGAGTGTTCTTAGCACAATAAAAAAGAGAGAGAGAGAGAGAGAGAGAGAGAGAGAGAGAGAGAGAGAGAGAGAATACAACAGAATAAAAATGTCAATCAGGAAAAAAAAAAAAAAGCTGACAGACTAGTTCTGCTGACAGCCTTCATAAAATCCCACAAATGTACTTAAAAGGGAACACATTTTCTGAAAACACATTTTGGAATGAGCAAAAAAAAAATTAAAACCTTGTTCATTTTTAAATGAGCAAAATTAGTCTATAATTTTTAAAATAGAATTCTGTGCTTTTGTCCTCGAAGGACAGAAGGCTCTCCGGTGTTGTAAGAAACCCACTAGCATCCATGCTCCTCATTGCCTCCAAGTGCCACTGCTCACACTAAATGAAACTATATGTCTTGGTAAAGCTGTTTCTTGCATGGGTGCGTTGCCTACGTGTGTGTATTGTGTGCCAGGTGTATACACTGCCTGAAGAGGTCCTAAGAGGGTGTGAGGTACTCTGGAACTGAGGCCCCATGTGGTGCTAGATATTGAACCCAGGTCCTCTGGAAGGGCAGGCAGAGCTCTTAACTGCCAAGCCATCTGTCCTCGCCCCAATAAAGCCATTTAAACAGGAGAACTAAAATGAAATAAACCCTTGAGAATGAGTTAGCTCAGTATAAGCATCTTTTAAAATATCCTTCTGAGGTAGAACTGGAAAGTCACCGGAGGGAACCAGGAAGCCAAGTGTTAACAGGGCTGTTGCCCTGGAAGTTGAGAACAAGCAGAGAGGAAGGGACCGTGCTGGGGAAGCGGCCTGGGCAAAGGGGAAGGGCTTGTGACTCAGGCCCCTCTGTGCGCAGGGGAGAGAACCTTCCACAGAGTAGACTAAGCCTTCTGTTTCTGAGTCTGCACAGTTGCGAAGTCAATGCACAGTGCTGGGAGGAAGTCAAAGCACTCTAGGAGGTCGGCTCTGAGGGCTTTGGAATTCTGTCCCCAGGGAAAATGCTGCTAAGGGCAGAAGAGGACAGAGGAGTGAAGATATAAATCAAAATGCAGTCTTCCTTCATTCGCTTAATTAACTCTGAGACAAGGATTACAGAGTGACGGGCTCTCCTTCCCAAATTGTTTTGTCTGATCGCAACATGAGTAATAATACAACCAACTGCATTTTCTCTCCTAGACACAACAGAAAGGGCTCAGCACCTGCTTCAAAAATCTATTTGTGTTCTTTCCTGGTCACACAAAATTTTATTTACAGTGCCTGCCTTTTTGATATTTTCTCATCTCCTTGCCTGTGTTTTATTTTTTTTATTTTATTTTTTGTAACCAATTGAGTTAGCTTACAAAGCGATGGGTTTTACTGTGACATTCTCACACACATATATCATTTATCTTTGTTCTCTTTCATCCTCTCCCGAAGAATTCTCCCTCTGCCCCCATCCCCATCCCCACCCCTGCAGCCCTTCTTTGGTTTTCTTCCTTCCCCCAGAGAGTCCCTCTTCGGCTTTCAGGTCACTAGCATCCCATTGCCCTCTCTTTCCTTTCCTGACTTAAGGTTACAGCATCTGTGGGGACGCTCTACTTACTACTTTCATTTTCAGTCATCTTAAAAACACCTCTCTTCATCAATGTACCCACTCTAGAGGAAAAGGCCTCCATTCCTTGTGGAGAAAGGAAAACAATTAACCACCCCTCAGTATGTTGCTGATCACAGAACTTGTGTGGGTTTCATTTTCTTCAGTTAATAGAGACCACATTCTTCTGAGAGTTTCACAGGGCAGCTTTGTATTCAGACAACCAATGTTCACATCACTGTCAAAAATCCTCTGTCTGTCTGTCTCTCTGTCTGTCTCTGTCTGTCCGTCTGTCTGTCTCTCTCTCTCTCTCTGTCTCTCTCTCTCTCTGTCTCTCTCTCTCTCTCTTCCTTATTTTGTAAGTTGGGAAGTTGTCATCCTTGGAGGTTAAATGACTTCCTCACGGGAGCACAGCTAATTAGCAGGCTTGCAGACTCATTCATCAACCTTACAAACGTCCTTTCAGTATGTTATCAAGAATGACCTATCCCCTTAAGAATTCTCCTTTCCCAACAGCTAGGAATTTCATCAATATTGCCTACCTTCCCTTATAATTAACTTCTGTTTTATCTCTCTTAATAGAGTCCATAAAATAGAGGACAAACAACAGGAGGTAGTTTAAGCTATTACAGTTTCCATGTTGTTAAAATAACTTTAAAATTATGTAAATTATTTCAAATAAAAAGTAGTCATTGCCCCATAATTTTAGAGAAGCACACCTACACTAATTTTTTTGCATTCCTCCTAATCTCCTTTGATCTTACAAATATAGATTTTAGGAGGCTGTAATATAGTAATAATTTTATTTGCATTTATGTCTTATATATAATGTACTCTTTTTTAAGAAAAGATTTATTTTCATTTTATGTGTGTGAACTTTTTGCCTACATGTTTTTATGTGTATGTATCATGTGTGTTTGTGGTGCTAGTGGAGGTCCAAAGAGGCCTTGGCTTTCCTGGGATGGAAAAAGCAGACAGTTGTGAGTCACGGTGTGGGTGCAGGGAACTGAACCCAGGTTCTCTGGAAGGGTAGCCATCATTGTAAACCACTTAGCTATCTCTATAGCTCTCTCTTACCTTAATATTCTCTATTTACCTTTTCTCCACAGTTATACAACCAAGTGGATGAAGAATTGATTTATAAAGACTACACTCTATTGAGCCTGACGACAATCTATCTTTGTATCCTAATAACCTTCCTTGGGATGAAACCAGATTTTTTTTTTTTTTTTGGTTTTTTGAGCCAGGGTTTCTCTGTGTAGCTTTAGAGCCTATCCTGGCACTCGCTCTGGAGACCAGGCTGGCCTCGAACTCACAGAGATCCACCTGCCTCTGCCTCCCAAGTGCTGGGATTAAAGGCGTGTGCCACCAACGCCCGGCTGAAACCAGATTTTTACAATAACAGAAAAATCTCAAAGCAAAAGCTAACATCAGGGGCAATACAGTTAAAGACTCATTCATCCCTACCAGGCACATGGGCATCAGTGGTAAGACTATTTCAGTCGGTATGTATTCACTCATAAGTGGATATTATATGTAAAGCAAAGGATAACCAGGGTTTACAATCCACAACCTGAAAGAAGCTGGGTAAAAAGTGAGACCATAACAGAGACACATGTGGAAGACCCCAGGAAGGGAAAATCGTTATCTCAGACCTCCTGGGTAATCTGGGAAGGATGGTAAAAGGGTGGGGATAGAGAATGGGAACATGAAGGGTCAATAAGACCCAGTTGGGGGAGAGGGGAGCCATGAAAGAGATGTCTTGCTGGAGGGAGCCATTATGGAGTTAGGGAGAAACCTGGTGCTAGAAAAATTCTCAGGAATCCACAAGGATAACCCCAGCTAAGACTCCTAGCAAGAGTGGAGAGGGTACCTGAATGGCCCTCCCCTTTAATCAGATTAGGGACTACCCTAATTGTCATCATAGAACCTACATCCAGTAACTGATGGAAGGAGATAGAGTGACTCACAGCCAAGCCCTGGACTGAGCTCCTGATGTTCTGCTGAAGAGAGGGAGGAGGGAATCATATGAACAAGGGGAGTGAAGGGCAGGGTGGGAAAAACACAGGACAGCTGACCTGAGCTAGTGGGAGCACGTGGATGATAGACTGGCAGCTGGGGAACCTGCAGGAGATTGAAATAAACCCTCTAAATGCGGGTGACAGTTATGTGACTTGATCTGTTAGTGAGGGCTGGCAGTAGCACCAGGACCTATCCAGGTCCATGAACTGGTTTTTTGGAGCCCATTCCCTATGGTGGGATACCTTGCTCAGCCTTGATACAGGGGGAGGGGCTTGGTCCTGCCTCAACTTAGAATGCCAGACTTTGTTCACTCCCCAAGGAAGGCCTTAACCCTCTGAGGAGTGGATGGGGAGAGGAGAGTGGGGGAGGGGGTGGGAAAGGGGAGGGAGGGGAGGGGAAACTGAGGTAGGTATGTAAAATAAGAAATAAAATTTCTAAATTAAAAAATATCTGTAGCATTATCAAGCTATTTAATAGAAATATACTTGGTGAGCGCCTCCCATACTCTTTACATTAAAATTACAAAGGGCGTTGAAACAATATTCATTAACAACGCCAAATAGTATCTTTGTATATAGAGTTTGACATGAAGTGAAGAAGTTATGAATCAAATAATCACTAACAAATATAAACTAGAGCTGTTGGAACACACGAGATGGGTAGTCAAGTCAGAGATTCACAAAAGCTGCTTGTAGAAGGGAAGAAGGGGGTTGGTAAAGAAAGTTTCCCAGAAAGTGTGATGACGGTTAGAATCCTGAATTTGGATTTGTGGTAGTATATTAAAACTTTCACCCTGTTTCTACCTTTTTTATAGGAACACATTAATAACTATCACCTAAATAAAGCTTCAGGGAGTCCAGAGCCAAATAAAATGTCTTTTTTCTTACATCAAACCAAGGCAATTTTTACCAATATTAAACTTCAGAGTCTAGTGAATGTGTATGTTAGCTGTTCAGGTGACCTCAAATACGGACATGTATTTCCATGGTCCTGGCCTGTTAAGTCTGTTTTCTTTACACACAATCTGTCATCTTTCTCCTGTTCTGGCTTCCTTCCCCTCTTCACCTCCTTTCTCCTTCTGCTTATCTTTCACAGGCTTCTTTGTACCATTTACTATTTTAGACGGTCATGTCACATCATTTGTTATTTTTCTTTGTAAGGTTTGTTCATTCATATTTTAATGAAAGAAACCATATATTTACTCTCTATATAAACTGAAAGCCAGGGCAATCTCTCAGTCTTAGTATCAGCCTAGTAAGAAATGGATCTGATCTTGGATAAGTTCGTGACAATACGTAACCACTTCTCCAATTTTTTCTCCATTTACATATTGCTTAACTACTGAGCCTTGGAAGACTGTGCTTTCAAATGGGCAGAGTCTGCACGGCTTAAGTGTGCTCTTCATGTGTGATGCTGTGCAGCTAATATAAAATAATCAGGTTAGATGACAGAGTAATCTAGACTTCACTACAGAGTTCCTGTTATCTTCAATAAACATTTCAGTCTCTCTAAACCCCAGTCTTTTGTTAAAAAGAAGAAATTAATAGTATATATTTTTGCACAATTTAAGCAGTAAATAACCAAACCATTTTAAATGCAATGTATACTATCAAGAAAAGTATATTGCAGCAGCTCTCCCATTTGCCATGATTATTTTACTTGGTGCTTCTATGACTTTACATTTATATGAACAGAAGACGAATGGCCTGCCAAACCTACAGAAAGTTACAAGGCATTTGGTCCTCAGTAGTAATCCTGACTGATTAGTAACAGAAGGAAGGGGGTTCTCTTGAGATTCTGGGGTATAAAATCTGCATTCTTAAAAAACAAAAATAAGAGAGGCAGATCGACTTAGCCCCTGAGGACCAAGAAACCCAGAGTCTGCTGACATCTCTGTGCTCATCCTGCTCCCACCCCAACTGGAGAGTGAGTGCCTCAGACCTGCCTGCACCCACCCTGAGACCCATCAGACTATGGGACCCTCTTTCACCCACCGGAAGAGAACTTTGGACCCATACACACCAGGAAAGGAAGAGACACCACCTGCACCTACTGGCAGAAGAGATGGGAAGACGACAATATAAGAACACATCCAACAACAGGAAAACCATTATGACACTACCAGAGTCTAGGGACTCTACACCAGCAAGACCTGAATATCCCAACACAGATGAGCAGAAGAGAGCAACCTTAAAAACAACTTCATGCAGATGATGGGGACCCTAAGAGAGGAAATGAGAAAATCCTTCAGAGAAATGGAAGAAAAGACAAACCAAAAGATGCCAAGGCCAAGAAATCCTTAACACAAAATATCCAGGAAATATGGGTCACAGTGAAAAGACCAAATTTAAGGATAATAGGTTTAGAAGAAGGTGAAGAAACCCAACTCAAAGGTGCAGAAAATATATTCAACAAAATCATAGTAGAAAACTTTCCCAACCTAAAGAAAGACATGCTAATGAAAGTATAAGAAGCCTGCAGAACGACAAATAGAGTGGACCACAAAAGAAAATGCCCTCATCACATAATAATTAAAACACCAAACATACAGAATAAAGTAAGAATATTAGAAGCAGCAAAGGAAAAATGCCAAGTAATGTATAAAGGCAAACCTATCAGAATTACACCAGACTTCTCCATGGAAACTCTGAAAGCCAGAAGAACCCGGATAGATATTCTAAGAGAATTCCTAGAACTCAACCCAGACTGCTATACCCAGCAAAGTTTCAGTCGCTATAAATGGAGAAAACAAGATATTACATGACAAAACCAGATTTAAACAATATATAACCTCTAATCCATCCCTACAGAAAGTACTGGAAGGAAAACTCCAACCTAAAGAAATTAACTATTGTCCCGATCTGCAGGACCTCTACCTGGGGCAAGAGAGTCAGGGATAGGGAATGGGGACAAGAGATGCAGAAAGAACGACCCCAAACAGGATTATGATCAAGTGGCAAACTTTACTTTTCTCAGGCTAGCTAATATAGTCAGAATATGGGGAGGGGCAGAATGGGTTGTTTGTGTGCCAGGTGTTAATGTAGGCAGGATATTAGGAAGCCACAAAGAGGATGTTTGGCAGGGTAAAGAGTTCATGAGTAAGAAGTCCAGGAAGGGGTTGCCTAGGTGACTGAGCCCGTGGGTGGAGGACTGGGTCAAGTTGTTTCTTTTCTTGAGCTGAAGTTCTAAGGAGTTGCTATTTAAAGGTTAACTATGTGGCCAAGCATGGCCTAGGATCTCATGCCAAGCCTTGAGATTTGGCTCCCAACAAACTATAGTCACAAAAACATCAACAATAGATAATCCCATTTTACCAAAATCCAAAAGAAAAAGCAGGGTAAATCCACATACCAACAACAAATCAAAACCAAACATGGATAAGCACTCAATGGTCCTTAATTTCCCTCAAATTAATGCTCTTAACTCACCTATAAAAAGACACAGGCTAACAGAGTAGATACAAAGACAGAATCCATCCTTCTGCTGCATACAAGAAATACACCTCAAATTCAAAGACAGATATTACCTCAGAGTAAAGGGTTGGGATAAGATATTGCAATCAAAGGGACCAAAGAAACAAACTGGGTTAGCTATCCTAGTATCTAACAAATTATACTTCAAACTAAAATCAATCAAAAGAGATGAAAAAGGTCATTTCATATTCATCAAAGAAAAAATCCATCAGGAGGAAGTCTCAATTCTAACATCTATGACCCAAATACAAAGGCACCAATGTAAGAGAAACATTAGTAAAACTCAAATCACAAATAAGACCTCAAACAGTTATAGTGGGAGACTTCAATACCCCACTCTCATCACTGGATAGGGCCACAAACAAAAACTTAACAAGCAGTCAAAGGAACTAACAGAAGTTATGACCCAATTGGGATTAACAGACATCTATAGAACATTCCATCCAAACACAAACAAATACACCTTCTTTTCAGCATTACATGGAACCTTCTCTAAAATCAATCACAAACTCGGCAACAGGGCAAACCTCAACAGCTACAAAAAAAAATTGGAATAACCCCCTGTGTCTTATCAGACCACCAGGCTTTTAAAGTTAGAACTCAAAAACAACTCAAATTGCAGAAAACCTACCAAGTCATGGAAGTTGAACAACGCACAATTGCATCACACATGGGTCAACAAAGAAATAAAGAAAGAAATTTAAAAGGTCCTAGAATTCAATGAAAATGAAGACATAACATACCCAAACTTGAGACACTTTGAAAGCAATACTAAGAGGAAAGTTCATAGCTCTAAGTGCTCACATGAAGAAACTAGAGAATAGTCACACCAGAGAGTTGACATCACAACTGAAAGCTCTAGAACAAAGGGAAGCAAATTCACCACAGAGGAGTAGACGCCAGGAAATAATCAACCTGAGGGCAGGAATCAATAAAATCCAAACAAAGAAAAAAATACAAAGAATCAATGTAACAAAGAGTTGGTTCTTCGAGAAAATCAACAAGATAGACAAACCTTTTATCCAAACTAACCAAAAGGCAGAGAGAGAACATGCATATTAACAAAATCAGAAATGAAAAGGGGGACATGACAAAGGACACAGAGGAAATCCAGAGAATCTTCAGGTCATGTTTGAAAACCTATACTCCACAAAATTTGAAAATTTAAAGGAAATGGACAATTTTCTTGACAGATATCACTTACCAAAATTGAATCAAGAACAGACAAGCAACTTAAGGAGACCTATAACTTCTAAGGAAATAGAAGCAGTCATTAGAAGTCTCCCAACCAAACAAAGCCCAGGGCCCGATGGCTTCAGTGCAGAATTCTATCAGAAATTCAAAGAGCTAATACCAATACTCCTCAAATTTTTCCACACAATAGAAGCAGAAGGTTCATTGTCAAACTCTTTTTACGAGGCTACAATTACCTTGGTACCCAAGCCACACAAAGACACAACTAAGAAAGAGAACTACAGACCAATATCCCTCATGAACATTGATGCAAAAATACTCAATAAAATGCTGGCAAATTGAATCCAAGAACATAGCAGAAAAATCATCCACCATGTTCAAGTAGGCTTCATCCCAGGATGCAGGGTTGGTTCAACATAGGAAAATCCATCAATGTAATCCACCATATAAACAAACTGAAAAAGAAAAACCATATGATCATCTCACTAAACACTGAAAAAGCCTTTGACAAAATCCAACACCCCTTCATGATAAAGGTCCTGGAGAGATCAGGAGTAACAGGAACTTACATGAACATAATAAAAGCCATATACTGAAAATCAACAGCCAACATCAAACTAAATGGAGAGAAACTCAAAGTGACTCCTCTAAAATCAGGAACAAGACAAGGCCATCCACTCTCTCCATACCTCTTCAATATTGTACTTGAAGTTCTAGCTAGAGCAATAAGACAAGAAAAGGAGATCAAGGGGATACAAATTGAAAAGGAAGAATTGAAGCTTTCACTGTTTGCAGAGAATATGACAGTTTACATAAGTGACCTGAAAAACTCTGCCAGGGAACTACCTCAGCTGAGAAACACCTTCGGCAAAGTTGCAGGATACAAGATTAAGTCAAAAAATCAGTAGCCCTACTATATATGGATGATAAGTGTGCTGAGAAAGAAATCAGAGAAACATCACCCTTCACAATATCCACAAACAATAATAAATATCTTGGGGCAATGCCAACCAAAAAAGTGAAAGACCTGTACAGCAAGAACTTTGAGTCTTTAAAGAAAGAAATTAAAGAAGATACCAGAAAATGGAAGGCTCTCCCATGCTCTTGGATAGGTAGGATCAACATAGTATAAATGACAATCTTGCCAAAAGCAATCTACAGATTCAATGCACTCCTCATTAAAATCCCACCACAATTCTTCACAGACCTTGAAAAACCAATTCTCAAATTTATATGAAAAACAAAAGACCCAGGATAGCCAAAACAACCTTAACAACAATAAAAGAACTTCAGGAGGCATCACTATCCCTGATTTCAAGCTCTATTATAGAGCTATTGTCCTGAAAACAGATTGGTATTGGCACAAAAATAGATAGGTAGACCAATGGAGTCGAGTTGGAAACCCTGATATTAACCCACACACCTAGGAACACATGATTTTTGATAAAGAAGCTAAAGCTATACAATAGAATAAAGAAAGCATCTTCAACAAATGGTGCTGGCATAACTGGATGCTGGCATGTAGAAGACTGCAGATAGACCCATATCTTTCGCCATGCACAAAACTTAAGTCCAAATGGATCAAGGACCTCAACATAAATCCAGCCACACTTTACTTATTAGAAGAGAAAGTAGAAAATACCCTTGAATGAATTGGTACAGGAGATTCCTGAACATTACACCAGTAGCACAGACACTGAGATCAACAATTAATAAATAGGATCTCCTGACACTGAGAAGCTTCTGTGAGGCAAAGGACACAGTCAACAAGACCAAACGACAGCGCAAGGATTGGGAAAAGATTCACCAACCCCACATCTGATAGAGGGCTGATCTCCAAAATTTACAAAGAACTCAAGAAGCTAGTATCTAAAACACCAAATAATCCAATTAAAAAGTGAGGTACAGAACTCAATAGAGAATTCTCAATAGAGGAATCTAAATGGCTGAAAGACACTTAAGAAAGTGTTCAACATTCTTAGTCATCAGGGAAATGCAAATCAAAACAACTCTGAGATACCATCTTACTTCTGTCAGAATGGATAAAATCAATCACACCAATGACAATGCTGGAGAAGTTTGGAGAAAGAGGAACACTCCTCCACTGCTGGTGGGAGTGCCAACTTGTACAGCCACTTTGGAAATCAGTATGGTGACTCCTCAGGAAAATAGGAATAAGCCTACCACAAGATCCAGCAATCCTACTCCTAGGCATATACCCAAAGAAGCACATGCATACAACAAGGACATTTGTTCAACTATGTTCATAGCAGCATTATTTGTAATAGCCAGAAACTGGAAGCAACCTAGATGCCCCTCAACTGAAGAATGGATAGAGAAAATGTACTACTCAGCGGGTGGGGGGGTGGGGGGGTGGACAATGGAATCTTGAAATTCTCAGGCAAATGGATAGAACTAGTAGAAACCATTCTGAGCGAGGTAGCCCAATCACCAAAAGACAAACATGGTATGTACTCACTCATATGTGGATTTAGACATGGAGTAAAGGGTTACCAGCCTACAATCCACACTGCCAAAGAAGCTAGTAACCAAAGAGGACCCTAAGAGAGACATACATGGTCCCCTGGAGAAGGGGAAAGGGACATGATTTCCTGAGCAAACTGGGAGCATGGGAGGAAGGGAGAGTGAACTAGGAGAATAAGAAGGGGATAAGAGGAGGGGGAGGAGGACGTGAGGGGGCAGTAGGTTGGGTTGGGAAAGAATAGAGGAGAGCAAGATAAGAGATACCATAATAGAGGGAGACATTATAGGTTTAAAGAGAAACCAGGCACTAGGGAAATGTCTGGAGATCTACAAAGATGACACCAACTAACAATCTATGCAACAGAGAAGAGGCTACCTAAATTGCCGTCCCCTGATAATGAGATTGATGATTAATTCATATGCCATCCTATAGCTTTCATCCAGCAGCTGGTAGAAGTAGAAGCCGCACCCACAGCTTAACCTTGAACTGAACTGAAATCCAGTTGCAGAGAAGGAGGACTGATGAGCAAACAGGTCCACACCAGGCTGGTGAAACCCACAGAAACAGCTGATCTGAACATTGGAGAGCTCTTGGTTCCCAAACTGATAGCTGAGAAACCAGCATGGGACTGGTCTAGACTCCCTGAATGTGGGTGTCAGTGAGGAGAACTGGGAAATCTATGAGGCCCCTTGTAGTGGATCAGTACTTATCCCTAGCATAGGAATGGACTTTGGGAGCCCATCCCGCATGGAGGGATACTCCCTGAGCCTAGACACAAGGGGGTGGGCCTAGGCCCTATCCCAAAGGATATGACAGATTCTGAAGACTCCCTACAAAAGGCCTCACCCTCCCTGGGGAGCAGAATAAATATGGGATAGGTAGGGTGTTCGTTGGGGAGGAATGGGGGAGGAGAGGAGGGAGAGAGACCTGGGATTGACATTAATATAATCTTCCTTCTAATTAAAATTTATAAATTAAAAAAACATATAAATTACATTTACTTATTTAGTTTGGTGGAGTGCATGGGTGTCACAGTGCACAGGTAGATGTCATGGGACAACCTGTGGTATTCTCTCTCTCTCTCAACAGTGTGGGTCCTGAAGACTGAATTCAGGCCAACAGGCTTGGCAGCAAGTCTATACCTGCTGAGCCTTCTTGCTGGCCCCAAGCCAAGATCATTAAGAGACCAATTCCCTGAAGACCAACTATCAAGTTCTTGGGAACAGAAATGTGTGATAAAATCTGGAGGATTATTGTTTTGTAGGAAGAAAGAAAACTGAAAATAAAAAGGCAAGCTGTCCTTGGATTGATTCCTGAAGTCATCTGAAGGAGAGGCTGCAGCGGTTTTGAGGACGGAGAGCCAAGGCAGCAGATGCACTGTGTCTGGGTTAGTGGAATTTCAGCACAGCGGCAGAGGCAAATCTTTAGAGGCTATATGGGAGCCTGGTGGCCACAGCCTCTGCTTAGGGAACAACATCAGCTGACATATATAATCCTGATGAGAACTTCCCAGTATTCAGAGCTTGGCGACAACACAAAGCAGTGACAGAGCAAGGGACCAGCTCACCCCTGTCTCACGGAGGGAGGGGTACAAAGAAACATGTGCAGTGGTGGTAAGCATGGTGAGAAGAGGGAAATTTTCCCCAGGACCCAGTTAAAATGACAGAGCTTTTGAAAGGTCCAGGAATTCTCACAAACACCAAAAAGAATATAGAAGGGCATCGTTAACATTACAGTTCTTGGACTACAAGCACCACACACGTATTCACATGCTTACCAAGGGAGGCATCTTAAGGTTTTTCTAATTAAAACAAAAAGAAACTGTATGTGACGTGATTTACACTCTACAGCTGTGAAGGGATTCATAGTTGTTGCATATATCATACAAAAAAGAACAAGCATTAATCATTTTAGAGTTGGAAAAGCCCGCATCACATTTTAGGGACAACACTGAAACGATAAATCCCTGTATGATGCTGTTATTATTTTATAAGTCCTTTTATCAAATACAATCCTTCGCTGTTGAGAACCAGCACAAACCAAAGCAGGCCTGAGTCTCCCGGGTTTGCTAGCCAGCCACTCCCTTCTACTTTCGCCACTCTGCTCACCTGATTTCTTCTGTTTCCTTGCTTTAGCTTTCTGCTCTCCCTCCTGCCCTCGCCCTTTTACCCAGTGCCCTTCACCACGCTCTTGCCCATTTCTCTGTTCTCTGCTTCCCTCTCATATTTCTATCTCTGTGTTTCCTCCCTGCCTGCCCTTGCAATTAACCCCATTCTGTTCCCCCATCCTATAGTGATTTGCACAGAAGAGAATCTTTTATTTTTAAAATAGAATCAATGATCTAGATCAGCAAAGCCTGCATTCTGCCACCAGGGAAATCTCAGCACTCAAACCATAACACACGGGATATTCCAGATGTAAGGAAATGGGTGTCTGCAGTCTGGATAGTCATCCTCAAGTCTTCATGCTTATGTAAGAAAAAAAATCATACTTAAAGGATCTAAAATATCAACACGGTCCTTTTAAAATAATCTTTCAGTTTAAAATGAGAAAGAAACCAGACTAGGTCAATTATAGCAGAAAGGGTTCACTGGTGCTGAATGTAAGAAGCTGAAAAGAGGGGCAGAGTCAGGGAAACTGTCTTCTACAGCTCAACCCTAACATCTCAATGTAATATGATCCCATACTGGAGCAGCTGAGAAAGAAAGAGCATGTGATAAGCTGTGTTCCGGAGTAATTATGACTTGACTTTTCTTTTACTGCTATACTTTGAGGCTTGGCCTTGTTTGCCCTTGACTGGGGCAAGGTAGCAGGACTCCTGTAGCCTTAAGGTGCTGACTGAGAAGGCAGACACTGCCTCCTGCTGCTCTTCTAAGGACTGGCATGGCTTTTTTTTTTTTCCTTTTTTTTTTTTTTTTTTTGGAGAAGATGATCAACCAGAAGGGCAGTCGATGGGTGTAATGTGGTGTCCTTTTCACCTGGAAATATTTCCAACAAATGTCTAATGGGAACTTAAGAAATATTTTCTAATAAAAATGGTCCCTGTGAACCAGGAATGGCTTCATACACCATTAGTCCCAGAACTTGGCAGGCAGAGGCAGGTGAATCTCTGCTAGCTCAAGGGAGCATAGCCTAGAAATGGAGTTCTAGGCCAGCTAAGGTAACACAATGAAACTTTGTCTTGGAGAGAGAGAGACAGAGACAGAGACATAACACAGAGGACAGAGAGAATATGAGAGAGCCAACAAACATAAGGAAATCCCAAATAAAAGAGAGCAATACAAGCAGAGGAGGGGAAAAGGAGAAAGGAAGGCTTATACTATCCTGTTAATCATTCCCCATTTGCTTCAGACAGGGAATATTGCTGGGTAAAAGGATAGAATCTTCTATACGGTACTGTAAAACTTGATGGGGAGATAGACTTTCTGATATTCAAAGTATTTCCCACCATTGCATTGCCTTGAGGTGTGAGGTATTAGAATGCTTTAAAAGAAACAAAAAAGCAAACAACTGCCTCCTGTTAACCCTGCTACAGCTAATTATATAGGTATTTTACACCGTTAATATCCTGTATTAGAATTGGCAAATCAGATCCTATCTGAGCCTTGTGAGTAAAGAAAACCTAAAGACAATTTTCCTAATTGGCTTTAAGTATCTTTAAGTATTTTTATGTACTATGTCCAACAGAAAAATGAACAGAAAAGAATTCAAGATATAAAGATGGAGGTGCTCAGTGTTTCCTTCTTCCTACAAAAACAGCAGTGGTAGCTGCTGTGCTGATGTGTGGGGAGCCAGCAAGAGATAAATAAGGACTCCTGGAGACAGAGTCATAGAATAGCAGTGTAGACAGAGGACAGCAGCATATGGCTCCCTGGCTGGAGGCAATCCATTAGCAGAGAAGAGAGTGAAGGAAAGATTCCCAGGGGTTATCCTTACCACAGAAATCTATAAAATCATATAACTCTAAGGGAGAGAATCATGGTACATTTCTACCTAGCCAGATACTACACTATTGAAGTCTCACAGTCCAACTAGACCCACCAATGAGATGGTAACTCTGGCATCCAAACCCACAGAGTATCCTGAACTACAGAGGACAGGAAGCTCAATCTACCACAGGGCAACACCATTCCCAGGATGTAAGAGAAATATATTTGTCCTCTGTTACCTGAAGCCAACCACGCTCCATGGCCGTTCATGTGGCTGACCACTCGTCGTCCTCTGCCACCACTTCTGTTGCCTCCCACAACTGGCTGTCTTTGGCTCTGCCTGACAATACACACTGCAAATCACTCCACTTTCTTCCATAGCTAGTGCTAGCTTATGTCACTAGTGGACTTGAATATTTGCAACCCCTACACCACTCCACTGACAGCAAGAAAGGTTCAAGCCCCATACCACATGGACTGCAGGAGCTACCATTATGGTTCGAGAACCTAACTCTACAGCGGTCCTAGGAAAATAGCCTGTACTCATTCTTAGCACCAGCACTGTTGTTTGAGAGATCAACAGGGTTGCTTTTCCCCCACACAAACAGGATGTTCAAGCCTACTGATCACAGCTGAAGGAACTACCTGAAGAGCTTCCTATATCACAGAGAGAAATCTACAGTGGTTTGGATGAGAGTGGGTATTTGAATATTTTAGAAAATGTTTGGAAAGGACTATAAGGTGTGGCCTCATTAAAGAAGGGGTGTCATTGAGGGTGGACTTTGATGTTTCAAAAGCCATTGCTAGTTAGCTCTCTGTGGATTGCTATGTGAGCTCTCAGCTACTATTCCAACAATGGTCAAATGTTGGTCATGGACCCTAATCCTCTGGAACTGTGAGTTCCAAATCTAGATTTCTTTTATAAGTTGCCTTGGTTATGGTGTTTTATCACAGCAACAGTAAATCAACTAAGGCAGTATGGTGCCCAACCAGAACCAAAACCATCCCTAAAGATACATCTTTATGGGGAAAAAAATAGTCTGCTGTTATCTGTCACCTTACAAAATGAACAGAAACAGCTGATCATTCAAATATGCAAATATCAACATATGATCACAAGAAGTATGACAAAATAAGTTAGTTGTAAGGTCCTAAAGCAGGCACCAAAGTGGCAATGTTGATGGCATTGAATCAACCCACCCTAAAGCTGAGATCTGCCAGGAATCAGAAACCTAATGCATTTCCCTAAGGTATCCACCTGGATGCCCTAGCTTTCAAGCCACCTCTGTCTGCTGTATACCCACCTAAAACCTGATAAGATTTTGCAGCTACTGCTGTCCTCCGCTGTCTGAGGCAGCCAGACAGGTTTCTTCCACCCTCTATATCTTCCTCCCTTGCTTTTTCTCTTCTTTTCATCCGTGTGTGTGTGTGTGTGTGTGTGTGTGTGTGTGTGTGTGTGTGTGGTCTTCTCTCCATGGAGAGTGACTATGTTCAATGGTTTCTTGCTACACCTCTTTACATCTGCTGCTAAAACTCAGTAGAGGGTGCCAGGGTCTTCCTCTAGGGAATGGGTCCCTCATTTATCTGAACCAAAAACTACCGACTCTACCTTCCTGTGGAATGGATCATTTGCCTCTGCTGTCCCCTGTCATCCATCATGTTTACCTCCAGATTCTGAGCCTGTCTCTCTGGCTGCTTCTCTCTCTCCTGCGTGCTACTTGCCTCATCTCACCTGCCTGCAGTGGGTGCCCTTCTGGCAGGACTCCCTGAGCAGCTTCAGTTTTACATGTCTATATGCCTTTCCTCACAGACCGGAGTAAGTGCCCTTGTTTCTGATCTGTCCGCTCAGTTCCAGTTTTTCTTTTGTCAGAAAATCATGCCAACACACCAAGCAGTTTCTCATGCCATGCTGGGTACCCATCACTTGGTGGAGGAAGCCCATCCCTCATGATCTCTTAAGGAGCGTCAAGCCCCTTGGGGACATCCTCTGCATTACATTTGCATCCTGTGACACTCAGCACCATAGCCAAGACTGCTACCACTACCCTTGCTCTCAGTTGCCTCCTCCTGATCTACAATCTCTACCTCATTACACTCGCAGATCTTCCCTGAGCAGATCTTCTACTTACAGTCCTCAGTGTCTGGACTTGGAAGGAAAAAGTTCCTCCTGGTTTGCTGTTGCTTTTCCCTACATTTTGCCTGATACCGGGATTGTTTTCCTGTTACCTCCTTACCAGTACTCCCTCATCTCATTAACTGTTGGGTTCTATTATTTCAAGCATGACTCCATCACCCCTCTTGCCCGTATTCTCAAATCTCTTTTCTCTCTTGGGTCCGAAGAAATGATTAAGCCAAGTCAACTTTAAAAAAATAAATAAATAACAAGTGGGATGTTACCAGCTGATTGTTTTTATTTATTTATTTTCTTGTTTTTACATCCTAAACCAAAGCTTCCCCCATCCCCTCTTCCCATTCCTCCTACCTCCCTTCCCCCACTGCGTCAACTCCTCCTCCACTGTTTCTCTTCAGTTACAGGCTAGGATCCCAAGGATATCAGTCAGCTATGACTGATATCAAGACTCGGTGAGACCAGGCATCCCCTCCACCAAGGCTGGATGACACAATCTGGCAGGAGGAATTGATCCCTAAAGCAGGCAACAGAGTCGGAGACAGCCCCCACTCTCAGGGCTAGAAGTCCCACACAAAGATCACGTTACACAACTGTAACATACATGCAGAGATGCAATATGATTGTATATAGACTTGATAACTGTTGTGCCCAGAATTCGGAACCCCAAAAGAACCCGCCAACAAGGAGAGGACTCACCGAATGCAAGGACAAAGGTTTCTTTATTGACTCCAGGATATGAGCTGCAGCAAGGACCCCATTCATTTGGGAACAAATGGAGTGCCCACTTTCGACTGAGGGGTGTTTTTATAAGGGAAAATTGTAGGGCTGGAAGCCCTAAGATTATAGAACTTCTGTGGTTACCCAGGACAGGACTAAAGATTGTATGCTTACAATCAAGCAGGATGCTGCAGAGGAAATGAGTTTGTTAATTATCCAGAGGAATGTGAATGCCATTCTAGGGTGTGATATCTGGTCTAAGGGCTTGAGTCCTGTGGACCTTTGTTTAACCCGGTCTGCTTGAGCTGCCTTTTGGGAACTCAGAGCTTTCTTTTTGGGCTTTGGAGTCTGGGTTTTAGATTTTCATTAATTTTCCCCTTTCAATAACCAGTCTCAATGGCCAAAAGATGACACTTTCAATTTCCAAATTGCCACAAATTTTGAAAACTTCTGCCACTGCACAGACAAGTAATCCAAAAATCCTTATTTCTAAGCCTTCTTTGCTCTCCACAACCATCCCTCCCTCTGATCACTGGGTTTTAGTTTTACAGAAACTTACATGTCTTAGGGGGTATAAATGCTATTAAAATACCGTCAAGTGCTGTTCTACTTTATTAAACAGCTGCCTCCAAATATGGTATTTACCCTGCTCACCCTAGACCCAAGCGTGTTTGTTTAAAGGTTTCCTCCAAAGCCTTTTCTCCTGGCTCAGGCTGGCCAGGGAAAAGGAGAAGAAAACAAAACTGCCCCCCCCACCATGAAAAACAAAAAGACACTTTGTGCTTGAGAACAGCTAACCAACTATTACCAATAGAGGTTACTGGGGCTTGGGTCATAGCCCCTCCTTTGGTTATGGCTTTTTGTTTACTATCTCAAGATTTGCAAATTCACTGGATGTGATTTAAAAACCTGTAACAAAAAAAAATTAACTTAAAATTTGTAACAAAGGGGTAACCAATTTTAAAACCCTATTCATAATCCTTTTTGTTGTTGTTGTTGCTGTTTTTTCAAGACAGGGTTTCTCTGTATTCCTTTGGAGGCTGTCCTGGAACTTGTTCTGTAGACCAAGCTGGCCTCGAACTCAGAGAGATCCGCCTGCCTCTGCCTCCTAAGTGCTGGTATTAAAGGCGAGCGCCACCAACGCCAGACCCTATGTATAATCTTAATTTGCTACAGCACACCCTATATGTAATTTGGATTTAACTCTTGTTTGTGAAAATAGAACTTACTAACAACATATGTTTGATGATTAAGGTTTATGAATTCCTACAGTTATAAAGGCTTATTCAGGCTAACACAAACTGACAAAATCTTATGTCTAATCAATTATGTCTTTGCTAACTTTGTAAAGCTTTAGCTATTTTGAAAAACTAGGTCTTAAAAAAAAACTGTGATATTCTGCAAAAGTAAACTATAAAATCAGAAAATGAGATTCATAGTCTCTCTGTGAACTCGACTTGTGGATTAAATTGCATTTTGATGCTAAAGGATCTTTGATTCAAAATTTGTAAAAATTTAGGATCAAACTTTAATCTTGTAAATGTTGCTAACTTATTGTAAACTGTTAAAGGTAATTAAAACATGCAACTCCATGGTCAGGCACCTTACAAATGATCAAAATTTTTAATGTTCTCAAAATCATATTTGTAGTCATGCTATAATTATAATACAGGAAAAAAATGTAATTCTTTTACAGGTACAAACTTTAGCCTTCTGTATCTGGTGTCAAAATTAAGCCTGAAACAAGTAAACAAGAAATGTTTGTTAATGTAAAATAAAATTCAAAATCAGATAATAAGTAATGTCCCTCAAACCCCTTACAGAGATATGCTGAAAATTGCATTTCAGGTGTTTAACAGAGGCAGGAACAGGAAAGGACAGAAAGGACTTTCCATGATATACAGGACTACCAGCTTCTGGCAGCAGCCCAGAGGACACTGCCAAAGAAGATGGAGACAATAGTGGACTCTGCCTTGGACCTACTTCCAGTGTGACAACACCAGCCACTGGGCAAAGAACTGCCCTGTGCCTGGCCCACCTCTAGGACCCTGCCCTGCCCAAAGTGCAGGCAGGCAGCACACTAGAGGGTTGACTGGCCCATTCTGACTCACAGAGGTAGGTCAGACTTGGTAGTTCCTCCTCCACAGGAAAAACTCAAGGATCTTCTGGGCCTGGTAGATGAAGATGAAAACTTCTCTGTGACATCAGGCCCCAACAAACCCAACAAGACTTTCATAAAAGAGCCTGGGATGAATGTTCAGACAATGGGTAAGTATTGTTTTTAATTATTAAAATTAAACTCTAGTAAAACTTATCCTTGTTAGATGTCTGTGATGGGTGTTGGCAAGCTCCATCAACCTAGAGCTACAAGTCTCTCTTCTGTTTGCTGGGGACCAGTGATTATACACTTCTTCTTGGTTATGACTACATATGAAACCCTGTTACTGGACAGGGATGAAAAGATGGGAGAACCACCGATGGAAGACCCCAGACTCAAATGATATGTAAAAACAAAGAGCATTTATTCTTCGGAAACAATCAGTATGCCTTGTCAACCATTTGTACAAAATGGTGACACCCACCCTCCCAAGAGGAGCACACAGACTCCTTTTTAAACATAGCTAGGGGAATTCCAGGAACAGTTAGGTCATCTCAAACATAATTGGTTCAGCAGGCAGCAATTATATTATTACATTTCTCATAGGCTGAGGGTTTAGTTTTCTTTATCTTTTAACATACTTAAGTTTTGAGGGGGGTTACAGTAACTGTCCTTATTTGATCATTGGTCTGAGATACTGTAGAGCTGACTCAGGCCTTGTACATGCTCTCTCCCTCATCCCTGCTGTGAGGAGTATTGTTGATTAATTAATAGCCCTTTGTTTAAGAAACTGAAATTATACAATGGAAAGAAGAAAGCATCTTTAGCAAATGGTGCTGGCATAACTGGATGCATGCTGACATGTAGAAGACTGCTGATAGATCCATATCTATCACCATGCACAAAACTTAAGTCCAAATGGTTCAAAGACCTCAACATAAATCCAGTCACACTGAACCTCTTAGAAGAGAAAGTGGGAAGTACTCTTGAACAAATTGGTACAGGGAACCACTTCCTGAAAATAACACCAGAAACACAGACACTGAGGTCAACCATTAATAAATGGGACCTCCTGAAACTGAGAAGCCTTTGTAAGGCAAAGGACACAGTCAACAAGACAAAACAGCAGCCCACAGAATGGGAAAACATATTCACCAACCCCACATCTGACAGAGGGCTGATTCCCAAAATATACAAAGAACTCAAGAAGCTTGTCTCCAAAACGCCAAACAATCCAATTAAAAAGTGGGGTACAGAACTAAATAGAGAACTCTCAATAGAGGAATCTAAAATGGCTGAAAGACACTTATCTGCTTCCTGTCTGCTTATGCCAGCCGATCTCCTCCTAGATAACAAGCAACATCAAGGATTCAATTTTGGCCCTGCTACTAATCCCAGAATAACTGACCTCCATAGCCTTGAGTGGTCCTACAAAACCAAAGGGCCCTTGAACCTGCTGACTGCTGAGGAAGGGGCACTTGCCTCTTCCTCACTTGGAAAATGCTGTTGCTTTGTAAACCGATCTGGTCAGGTAAAGATCCGATAAAAACTCATGTGATCTGGCTAGCAGAGTGTGGTCGCAGGGAGCCAACTGTCTCAGGACTCTCACTCTGGTCTCCTGGGGGCTCCTGATGCATGCCTCTCCTCAGCTCTCTGATCTCTATCCTTCTTATAGTAATGATTGGTTGCCTTTGTCTCTTCAGATTTTTTCAGGAAAGAATTGATGAGCTGACCTGAGATTCGGCGAATCTGATGCTCCTGACTGATTTTCCTCAGGTCTCCTATTGTCCTCTTCCAGCTCAAGCCCCTGCTTTGGACCAGCATTATAAGCCCTCCGTTTTATAAAGTCCCTACTCATCAGGAAGCAGAGGATTACTGCCACTCCTTACCGACAATAAAGGGCTGGGATGTCAGGTTCCCAAAGCAGGCCCCATTGGAGCAGTGCTGATGGCAAGGGCCTTACCCCAACCAGAGTTGGGTTTTGCTGTGAAACAGAAACCTAATGAATTTCTCAGAAGCCCTTACAGGCTAGGCAAACACTGCTAACTGTAACTGTCAGGACTTCATCTGTCTTAAAGAGTCCCCATTCTAACCACCTGGCTGTCCTACCATCTGAGCATTGCCCCACCCATCATATAGCCCTGTAAAACCTGACAAGCTTTGGCAGCTCCTTGCAGTACTCCACTGTCTGAGGCAGCTGGGCAGTTTGCTTTATTAAAGTGTTCTCTCCACATAGTGGCTCTGTTTCGTGGTTTCTGGCTGTGCCTATGTACAGTAGTATGATGACTCCAAGAGTTCACCAGAGAACCTTAAAGAAAAGGATACTGTCACAGTATGGAACACAAATAAATAAATGACCCAGAGACTGATACTGGGATCCAAGCTTCAAGCTGAGTATCAAAAAAGCACAGCAGCTGGCCACTAGCTTCTTACCTCTACTTCAGGCTGAATGGGCTGGTCTTATCTCCGAGAGCTCTCACTAAGCCTCAGACTGCAACCTCTCCTCAGCATGGCTGGAGAATGATGCCTCTCTGAGACCTTGCCTCTGTCTTATAGATTTCCCTAATGTTGGGATTAAAGGTGTGAGCTATAATTCTCTTTTAGACTGATTCACTCTTTTGTAGATGTGGGTGGCCTTGGACTCACACAGATCTGCCTATCTCTTAATCCTGAGTCCCAAGATCAAAACTGTGTACCACCACCTCCTAGCTTCTGGATGCTGGGATTAAAGGTGTGTGACTGGCTTCTATGGCTAGTGCCTGACTTTACTTTCTGAATCCTCACACAAGCTTTAATAAGTCATAAATAATATATCACTACAACAGTATCTGCTAAATAGGTCAAAATATTGATTGTAAGGAAAGCTGATGAGAGATAAGAGACTAATGACAGATAGTGAAATGAGGAAATATAATTAAGAAAATGATTCGTGAGGACTTAAATTATTTAAAATAATTTTAAATCTGTTTTAGGAAAAAATGATATGAACAAAAGAAACATATAAAGAATGTTTGGTCCCTCAAAAGGGACCAAACAGAAAATTAGGCAGCTAAACAATACAACAAATAGAGTATACAACTGCAAACATCAAACACAGACTAGGTCAATGAAGAGAAAGAACTTTCTGAACCTTTTTTTTGTAAATGAAGAAAGTCTTAGCTATGTTGCTCAGGCTTCCCTGAGATATTGCACACAGTCTTCCTTTCTCATCCCCTCCAATAGCTGAAAATACAGGCAAATGCCACTATGCCTGGTATATAAATGCCTTTTTAAATATTGCAGTCAGGTCAGAAGACATTAAGTCTGCCTTCAAGACTGGCAGGATGATTTTAATGGTAAGTATTTGAAGTCTCAGAGTCCCAGAAGGCAAAAACAGGAAAGAGTAAAACAAAAAATCTACTGAAGAAAACAGTAACAGAAAAGTGTCTTTAAACTCAGAAAAGCATAGTATCTATATATAAGATATCCAAAGAACTCCAGAGACAAATTAAAGTATTCACAATGATATAATACATCTAAACTAATAAAAACACATGGCAACACAGCTGTAATTCTAAAATCAGCATGAGGAAAGGACTACGTCTCATTCAGGAGCATGTCAGGAAACTTACAGCAGTTTTATAATAAGAAATCTCACAGGCTGGGCAAGAATAGATTGACCTGTTTAAAATGCTAAAAGAAAACAAATGCAAGAAACAACTAAAAGTCTGTCAAAAAGTATACTATACCCAGCACAGCTATCCTTCAGAAATGACAACATTTTTTAAAAAAAAAGTGAATAGTAAATAAGTAAATATTTTCCAGGAAAAGCAAAGCCAAGGGAATCCATCATCACTATACTTCCCTTGGAAAAAAAATGTTAAAGGAATTCCTTCTCTGGATGTAAAAGAATAAGCACATAAAACTCAACAGTAAAATACTCAAAGATAAAAGAACTAAATTCCATGATTGTAGAGAACCACCAGATTATTGGTGGGAGAGATGACTCAGTGAGAACACATGCTGCTCAAGCATAAAGACTTGAGTTCAAATTCCCATCACTCACAGAAATACCAGATACACTTATATCTGTAACGAGCGCTGTCAAATGTAGAGGCAGAATATCACCTGGGCTTGTGGAACACCAGCATACTCCAAGTTCAGTGAGAAACCCGTGTCTCAGGGGAACAAAGCTGAGTATGATACGGCAGAACAATTCAGGTATTCTCTGGACTGCAAGTATGTACATGCACTACATGAGCACAAACACACACACAGACACATACATAGACACACACACACAAGACGCACACATATACACACACAGAGAGAAACACACACACAGACACACACACACACACACACACAGGCACACACACACACAGACACACACAGACAGACACACACAGACAGACACACACATACACAGACACACACACTCAGACACACACAGACACACACACTCAGACACACACAGAGACACACACTCAGACACACACAGAGACACACACACTCAGACACACACACAGACACACACATACACAGACACACACAGAGACACACACTCAGACACACACACAGACAGACAGACACACACACACAGACACACACATACACAGACACACACACTCAGACACACACACACACAGACACACACACTCAGACAGACACACTCAGACACACACAGAGACACACATACACTCAGACACACACACACACAGACACACACCCTCAGACACACACACAGACACACACAGAGACACACACACAGACACACACACTCAGACAGACACACTCAGACACACACAGAGACACACACACTCAGACACACACACACAGACACACACACACAGACACACACCCTCAGACACACACACACAGACACACACATACACAGACACACACACTCAGACACACACACAGACACACACAGAGACACACACACAGGTTTTTTTTTCAATCAAACCACAAAGAAGTTCAACAGCTAAAAAGTGAAAAAATGATATTCAAAACAATAAGAAGAAAGTCTTAAAATGACAGGAATATGTCTGAATGAAAAACAAGACACAGTGTGAGGCAGCTTACAAGAAACCCATATGATGGCACACCCACTGAAGAGAAGAAACAGCAAAAATTATTCCAGGCTAATGGAAACTAAAAATAAGTCAAGGCACCTATATTCTGTATCACATGAAATAAGAGTTTAAGACAAAAACTATACAAAGAAGTAAAGGTCATTGTGTAATGACCAAGACATCAATTCAGCAAGAAACTGTAATGATTATAACTTCTTATGCCCTTAGTATTGGGTCACTGGAATAGTGAGTCAAATGTTATTAAATCCAAATAGAGACACGTGCTCCAACAAAGTAACAAAGGATTTCACACTTTACTTTCATCAAGGGAAAGATCATGATGACAATAAAAATAAACAAAGAAATATCAAACTTAAGCTACAATTTAAAAAAAAAAAAGGTGGATCTATGTGGCTGGAAGCTTCTATGCATCCCACCCAGTCCCAGAGCTGCTTATAAGGTAATCACTCTGAGACATATATTAATTATAATTGTTTGGCCGTTGGCTCAGTGTCACATTTAAATAAACCCATTTTGATCAATCTTTGCACTGCCATGTACACATGGCTTACTGATAATGCTCTGGCATCTCACTCCTCTGGCGGCTACATGACGTCTCCCTGACTCTGCCTTCTTTCTCTCTGTATCTCTATTTGGATTTCCCACATAGCAATATTCTGCCTGGCTGTTGGACAAATCAGCTTCTTTATTAACTGATGTGGAATGTCCTTCTGTAGGCTGCAAATATGCATTGCTTTTATTGGTGATGAGTAAAGCTGTTTCAGCCAATGGCCAGGAAAAATAAAGCTAGGTGGGAATCCAAACAATGACACAGGGAGAAGGAAGGCAGAGTCAGAGAGGCGCTATGTAGCCACAGAGGAAGAAAGATGTGATGGTTACCTTTTACCAGAAGCCTCATGGTCAAATATAGAATATTAGAAATGGGTTAATTTATAGGTAGAGATAGCCAGTAAGATGCTTAAGCCACTGGCCAAACAGTCATAATTTTAATATTAGCCTCTGACTAATTATTCCATAAGAAGCTGTGGGAACCAGGCAGGCAGGAGAGAAACTGGTCCGGTGGAACCAGAAGAGACCGTGAAAAACTTCTAACTACAACTAACTAATGGTAATAAATGGTCATAAAGCATATGCATAGCATACAGAGGGGCATCCCAGATGAGATTTAAAATGTAAAGACCAGTTTCTACAATGTGCACATTCTTCTTCTCGACACATAGGACATTCTCCATTGTGGGCCATATGTTGGGTCAAAAAGAACCCTCAACAACTTCAAAAACTTTGAAATCACATTTTACCTTCTGTGGCAAAAAAAAAAAAAAAATAGGAATGAAAGGAGAAATCAGTAAGAGGAAGGACACAAATACAAAGAGAGAATACGATTCTATAAGACGAACGACAGGTGCTTGGGAAACCAGAGGGGAATTTAAAGTGTCTTACACGGCAATGTGAACAGAATCTACAAAACAAGATACACAGAAAAAAAAGTTCCACAGGGAGTTCATGATAATGAAGACGTATATCTCCAGAGAAAAGCAAAGAGGAATATCACATGAGCCGCAGTTTTGGTTTTAGCTTGTTGGAGGCTACATTAAAGAGAGTAACAAGTGTAACACAATAAATAAAAGACCCAGAGACTGATATAGGGTTCAAGCTTCAAGCTGAAGATCAGAGAATCAAAGCAGCTGGACACTAGCTCTTACCTCTACCTCAGATTGAAAGGCTATCCTGGCTCCACCAAACCTCAGACTGCTGTCTCTCAGCATATCTGAAGAATCCTGAGACTTCAGTGTCTTCCTATCCTCAGTGTGGCTGGTGAATGAATCCCTGATATTGAGACCTTGTTCCAGTCTTATATACCTTCCTAATGCTGGATTAAAGGTGTGTGATCCCAGGTGCTGGAATCAAAGGCATGAGCTCTGGTACTTTTCACTCTTGTGTAGGCAATGGTACCTTGAACTAACGGAGATCTGTCTACCTCTTAATCCTGAGTCCTAGAAGTAAAGGTGGGTACCACCACTGCCTGATCTCTATAGCTTGAGGCTTACTTTGCTTTCTGAATCTCCAGGCAAGCTTTAATTAATCATAAATAATGTATCACCACAAACAGGGAAAATAAATATAATAGTGTAGTTAATTAACCATACATAGCCACCATGGTATCATTTGAGCCAGCAGTAAAGTATTAAAAAGCTGCGAACAAGCTTCTGCAATTTCTTTCCTTGAATGGTCACTCAGATCCAGTGTGTAGTTTCATTTCTTCAGCTCACCTTAGCTCAGATGGTACACACTGCTAGTGTTTTTGTATCCATATACCCAGTTCACTGTCCTGCACAATCATTGATATTTTTATCACAACTAGAATATCGTCACATCCTTTTAAAGTTTTTAAAGTTATCATTGAACTGACTCAAAATTCATTACTACCTAAATGTCAGCCGCCTGAGTTCCGCCGCCATGTTAGGGCCCCAAAATAACACAGTGAGACTTATATTAGTTACAATGCTGCTGGCCAATGACCAGGATTTCTTATTTGCTAGCTTAGTCTTAATTATCAACCATAACAACTAATCTATATATTTTATAAAGGCTTATTTTATCGAGGACACCAGTGACATGCATCCTCTCTTCCCTGGGATCACATGGCGACTCTCTTTACTGCATTTCCCAGAATCCTCCTTCTCTCCTAGTCCTGCCTATCTTGTTTCCCTATTGTCCAACAGTGTTTTATTCATTAACCAATAAGAGAGACATACACACAGAAGGACTTCCCCCATCACTCACATCAGAATACTATTGAATCTGGAAAAGAAATGAAATCCTGTCCCAAGTTACAAGACAAATTTACAAGATTACATTACAAGACTAATTTCCAATTTATTTACAAGATAAATCTTGGAGACATTGTGTTGAAAGAAACAAGACAGAGAATAAATAAATACTATGTAATTCTACTTAACAAGGAAGCTAGGGTAATTAAAATCACAGAGTTACAGAGACAGAAAGTAAGAGTAGTAAGGGCCAGGGTCTCAAATGGAAGAAATGGAGAATTATTTATAATAGGGTTAGAGTTTCCCTTTGGGGTGATGAAAAAGTTTCTGAGATGTCTGGTGGTGAAGGCTATACAGTAACCTGAGTGTGCTTAATAGTGCTGACTATACAATTGGAAATAATCATGACCAATTCTATGTCACAGGTATTTTACTAAAGTGAAAATGAAAGAAATTCAGAGCTATGACTCTTGCGTTAGCATGCGGCCTCTTAGCTTATTTCCCTCACCTTGGAAAGATCAGCTCCCCTATACTGTTTTGTGATCAGAGCTCAGGAGGTATCATTATATTATTAATTATAAAATTACACCTTATTTTCTGTGTGGTTGAGCACTAGGTAGTTTATTCAACAATTAGTGGGTTGACTTCCATTTGCAATTAGAAATGCTGTACCAACCTTCGACCTGCAGAAATGGTAGCTGAATGAAAGGTTCCCGTTATAGACGTGGGAGCACTTAAGAAGCAGAGAAACAATTCAACTCGGTACAAGAACGATTATTTAAGAAGGAGGACAAGTGAAGGTCTTGTTTTCTTTGAGGCATTAAACACTTTATTAGTAGTAAATGAGCAAAAGGAACTGCCACTCTTCCCAATGATCCCCTTCGTTGCTGTACTTAGCCTGCCAAGATGTGTGGGCATTAAAAGAAAGAAGGGAATAGGCTTGTTTTTTTCTCTTTTTAACTTCAAAGCAAGTTAATTACCACATGTTTACCTAGATTAAGGATAATCTAATAGTGAAACAAAAAGATAACCTTTTATTCTCTCTTGCTTGCTTTTGGTTTTTGACACAAGTTCTCACTATGTAGCCCAGGCTGTCCTCCAACTTGCACACCTTCTGCCTCAACCTCCCAAGTGCTGGGATTATAGGCATGCCCCATCACCACTGACCTTAACAGAGAGATTTCATGTAGTTCTTGAGAAAATATACCCCTGACTTTCCTATGGCTTCAGCTTCCCTGGTCATCAAAGCAATGTGGAATGGCCCATGTAAAGAAATTATGTTTACATCCCCACAGTGGCACTGCTGACAGCCACATACTAGAATCTATTTACCCCATTTATAAAATGCATCCATAAGAGAAGGTCAGTTGCCAAATGAAGCACCATCTTATTTTTCTTTTTTTCCCCTCCATTTTTTATTTGAATTAGAAACAAGATTGTTTTACATGTCAATCCCAGTTCCCTCTCCCCTTCTTCCTCCTTCTCTGCCCCCCCAACTAACACCCTACCTATCCCATACCCTTTCTGCCACCAAGAGAGGGCAAGGCCTTCCATAGGGGATCGTCAGAGTCTGTCACATCCTTTGGGATAGGGCCTAGGCCCACCCCCATCTGTCTAGGCTCAGGGAGTATCCCTCTGTGTGGATTGGGCTGCCAAAGTCCATTCCTATGCTAGGGATTAGCACTGATCTATTACAAGGGGCCCCATAGATTTCTGAGGTCTCCTCACTGACACCCATGTTCATGGGGTCTGGATCAGTCCCATGCTGGTACTCCAGCTATCAGTCTGGGGACTAAGAGGTCCCCATTTTTCAAGTCAGCTGTTTCTTTGGGTTTCACCAGCCTGGTCTGGACCACTTTGCTCATCATTCGTCCTACTCTGCAGCTGGATTCCAGTTCAGTTCAGTGTTGAGCTGTGGGCGTCTGCTTCTACTTCAACCAGCTGCTGGATGAAGGCTCTAGGATGGCATATAAGTCAGTCATCAATCTCATTATCCGGGGAGGCATTTAAGGCAGCCTCTCCTCTGTTATGAAGCACCATCTTTACACCCTGACAACTGCTTCATGTTGGTTATGTTCTCTGTACATGATTTACCAATGCTTCCTACCGGCCTTGTCGCATAATGGAAATTCAACAGTTGTTTTAAAAGAATCGGTACAAACTGGCTTTGTTTGCAAAGCAATGTGAATGGTGCCTCACCACTACCACCAAATCCCTAAAAGAAATGATTTAAAGGAGGAATTACTTATTTGGGCTTTATTAATTTTTAGTGGGTTCTGTCTATGGTTACCAGAATATCTGTGTTTCTCAGCCAGTTTGAAGCCAGAACATTATGTCTGGAATGTGAGGCAGAGCAGCTGGTTTGAGGACAAGAAACAAAGAATGGAGAGCATACGGGAAGACACCAGGGCAGTCATATTCACAAGAACTTGTCTTTAGAGATCTACTTCCTTCAAAACCTCACCTCCTAGTTTTCACTGTCCTAAAAACATCATGTATTTTTGATGCAGCAACAGATCCATTCATTGGGTAGGTCAGAGCTCTTGGAATTCAATATTCTCTGTAAATATTATCGTAATCACCCAGAAACACTTCACTAATCCTATGATTATGTTAAGCCAATGAGGTTGAGTTTCAAAATTAATAAAGAGGTCCATACTTAGAGCAATGCAATGTTATTGCTAGTAGTATATTATCTATTACTTTTTAAATAATCTATTACTTTTTTAACCCAAGTAGTTATTGAAATGACCACATAGTGTCCTTGGTGTTGCACAGCTGTAGAAACAACCCTGGATCTAGTTTTTGGAAATTTTAAATCATCTTTCTTGATGGTGGTTGTTGTTGGAGAGGTGGTGATGATAGTGATGTTGAAGGTGACAGTGATGACACGTGTGTGTGTGTGTGTGTGTGTGTGAGTGTGTGTAAAATAGCAGATTTTGGATGCCCAAATTCCAGTTTTCTTACAAATATTCTATTTTATGATAGGTACTTAGGCTCCTACCACCTATGGAGAGAGTAGAGAAAGATATAATTAAAACAATGAAAAAATTTACTGATTCAAAGCAATATAGAAGTTTCTAGTCACTACAGTGTTCTAGGCAGCTTATTTATATCCATCAAGTCTTAATTAACTACTTAAATCAATACATGCTTAAAATTCTGGCCCTAATTACTCTCTAATATCAACTGAGAACTTGTGGGCAACTTCTTTCTAAAACTTCCCAAGGATGA